>NC_059203.1:21629707-21742207 GCF_020615455.1 Coregonus clupeaformis | reverse complement strand
AGTAATTCACTTCCCATCGGGAATCTGGGAAAACTTCGGGGAATTCTATTAACTGACAACACAAGGCAAGGCTGCATGCTCCATTAAACCACGGCCATCAAACACAAGCTTATGCCAGTGCCATGCCAGCTCCCCCACGACACCAAAGTCCAATATCAAAACCTTCGCAAATTCATCTGAACTTAATTTAAAGTTGAAGTTAATTTGAAGAAAAGCAAGTAGTTGAAATAGTATTAATATCCCCAACACCCACTCTCACACACACACGCACACACATATACACACCCTTTATTAACTTTGTGCTTAATTAGCAATAAGGGGCCTTGCCTCAGATGTACATCTCTTCTATTGGCAATCCGTCTGATGAAATATTTAAAAGCCATATGCAGAGCGATGCTCGATGTCCCTCTGTGGACTCCCACCCAGCTTTCGTTCCACTCAGTACAGTACAGAAAACTGGCATGGCCTCAGAGCTTTGATCAATCCAATACTCACCAACCCACCAGTTAACAGTCCCCACGTTTGGTCTCTCTCTCTCTCTCTCTCTCTCTCTGCTTGCTTGCTCGTTCCATGGCCCCTAATTGTAAGCCTATGGCCTATGGTGGCCCCTCCCTCCCCGCGTTCAACATCAACTCTTTGTTTCGACGGGATTGTGATAAACGAATTTCAGTTTGTGTGAGTCTTGATTTCGATCTAAATAAAAACTATATCTCAAAGCATGAAACGTGATCCTTTGAAGTACCGGGTGAGTTTTTTGGCATTGCGGCAGGTTGGTGGGTTTTGATCTGACAGGCAGCGTCTCTGCAACGTCTGTCTTTAGGCTATATGCTGCTAATCTGAGTTTGTATTTATCTCCAGACCTGGGTTCAAATACTATTTGAAAACTATCAAATACTTTGAGCGCTTGCTTTAGACTGCCTGGAGTGTCAGGTGGGTGTGGCTTACACTTTTGTGATTTTTCTATTGGCTCCATTGCAACAGGCAAGCTCAATCAAGCCCAGCTAAAGTATTTGAAAATGATTTCAAATAGTATTTGATCCCAGGTCTGTTTTTACCCCCAATGTATTTCTGCCGGAACAGTTGCATATACAGCGCTGGCTGGGTTGCCATGGAGAGGAGACTTTTGTTCCTGTGTGGGAGACTTTGGGTGGTGAAGTACATGAGTTGGAGCTGGTGCTGCTTTAAAACCTGTGGGCTGTTTGGTGTGTGTGGCAGGCAGACCGTGGTTCAAATAGTACCTGACATCTTTTTTAAATCTTTCAGCGTCAGCACAAGTCTGCTCGTGGTGCCAGATAGGCGGGTATTGACATGTTTTCTGACTATTCCAATGGTTGCATTGTGCCTGTCAAGCTCAATCAAGAACTACTGAAGTATGTTGAAAGATTTCAAATCATATGTGACCCCAAGACTGCATTATGGCGGGTGATACAACACTTGGGTGACGCAAGTAAATGGGGGCTCTGAATTGGACCTCCTCGAGTGCCTTGGGGAGGGGGGGGTGGTTGACCTGACACTTGAACCTCATGAGAGACCTTTTGTATGTAGAGGTCTACCTCCTCACCTGCTCCCTACCTTTCTCTCCCTTGTAAAATGCAATTCAGTTTTATTCTTCCTCCATTTAGTTAATTGTGCTTTTAGTAGGATGATGAACTGTCTTTTTAAACCTTGAAATTCAAGCCTTCTATACAACTGCTGAGACAGCAGGGAAACTGTACTACTATTCTGTTCATTGGCAGTTTAGAGATATGGGAGGTGGTAGGTGTTGTTTTCCACAATGATTACATATTTATACCATAACAGTACTTACTGACAGTTTAGAATGACCAAATAATAGACCAAACCCTTCCATCTCTTGTCTCTTGTCTCGCTCTCTCTCTTTCTCATTTACACACACACACACACACACACGCACACACACACACACGCACACACGCACACACACGCACGCACACACACACGCACACGCACACACGCACACACACGCACGCACACACACACACACTTATTTTCCCATGTATTTATTTTAATGGGAGTCTATGCACAGGCCAGGATGGCACCGTGCCTCCCTTCCCACTATTTATTATCCTCTATATAATTAAATATCCCATGGCCAAGAGGATTGTGTCACGTTCCCCAAATAAATTAAATCAGAGCAAATACCAATTGAAATGATGGAAACAACCTACCAACGTTGTTTATTGAGATGTATGAGCTGCTAGCAGCTACTTAAATTAAGAGGAACGTGACAGCGATTCATTTGCCAACCATATTCATTCATTCCACACAGTCCATCGCTTCCCAAGTGTCCCCCCCCACCCCCACCCCCACCCCAGCTCCCTTAGACGAAAATACTGGTCAAGTTAACCGCGCTTATAACAACTTGACATAAAGATTTCCAGATTGAATATTAAACTGTGTCTCTCAAGTGTCTGCCCTCCCCTAAACAAAAACACTTATAAGCACTTGGTATAACTACTTTACGTAAAAGATCTCAAAGATTGAATATTAAACGGTGATAAATGCTATATTTCTCATTTGTCAGGTGCGCTCGATGGATGTTGCTCTGTCCTTGTCCCCCCACCCCTTCCTTCATCCCTGTAAGTTTGCGGCACACACAGACACACACACACACACACACACACACACACCGCTCTTAAATTACCCTGTAATTACGTTCTGCTCCTCGAGCACCTCTTGCCCTGATAAGATTAAGATTCAGATGAAAAACATTGGGCTGCTTCTATGTCCTCCCACTTCCTGCCCTCAGTCTCATTCTCTCAGGCGCATCTCCATATCTAAAAATATTTGTTCACTGGTTTAATATTACCTCTTTCAATCCAACTCTCAAAGCTGCCACTCATATCAGGCCACAACAGACACAGGAACCACTGTACTGTACATCGATTAGTTTGTCGTTGTCTCTCCCGGAAGAAGAAACCAGGCAGTGTGCTAGATTACATATGTTGAAAAGGATGCAGCTGAAAGAATGCCAATTGGATTCAAGGGGAAGACAGACACACTGAATATTTTGAATTTAGACAGACTTGTATTTAGAATTTAGTAGAACATGCATAAGCTAAGAAAGGAAAATGTTACCCAGGAAGCAATTTATTTTTGAAATGACATCAAATTGACACTTTCTGGTTGTATTGACATCATTTGAGCGTTCTTTTGCCAGTAGGGAAAATGTCTTTATTGAGTTGACTTAACACTGTTGTATGAAATGGCAAATCTCAGGATACTTCACCCCTTCAAGCAACAATTTCAGGACACTAAACCGTTCAAGCAACAATCTTAGGACACTAAACCCTTCAAGCAACAATCTCAGGACACTACATCCTTCAAGCAGCAATCTCAGGACACTAAACCCTTCAAGCAACAATCTCAGGACACTAAACCCTTCAAGCAACAATCTCAGGACACTACATCCTTCAAGCAGCAATCTCAGGACACTAAACCCTTCAAGCAACAATCTCAGGACACTAAACCCTTCAAGCAACAATCTCAGGACACTAAACCCCTCAAGAAAAAATCTCAGGATACATCACCCCTTCAAGCAACAATCTCAGGACACTAAACCATTTAAGCAACAATCTCAGGACATTAGACCCTTCAAGCAACAATCTTAGGACACTAAACCCTTCAAGCAACAATCTCAGGACACAACATCCTTCAAGTAGCAATCTCAGGACACTAAACCCTTCAAGCAACAATCTCAGGACACTAAACCCTTCAAGCAACAATCTCAGGACACTAAACCCTTCAAGCAACAATCTCAGGACACTAAACCCCTCAAGCAACAATCTCAGGACACTAAACCCTCCAAGCAACAATCTCAGGACACTACATCCTTCAAGCAGCAATCTCAGGACACTAAACCCCTCAAGCAACAATCTCAGGACACTAAACCCTCCAAGCAACACTCTCAGGACACTACATCCTTCAAGCAACAATCTCAGGACACTAAACCCCTCAAGCAACAATCTCAGGACACTAAACCCTCCAAGCAACAATCTCAGGACACTAAACCCTTCAAGCAACAATCTCTGGACACTAAACCCCTCAAGCAACAATCCAGGACACTAAACCCTTCAAGCAACAATCTCAGGACACTAAACCCCTCAGGAAAAAATCTCAGGATACTTCACCCCTTCAAGCAACAATCTCAGGACACTAAACCGTTCAAGTAACAATCTCAGGACATTAGACCCTTCAAGCAACAATCTTAGGACACTGAACCCTTCAAGCAACAATCTCAGGACACAGCATCCTTCAAGCAGCAATCTCAGGACACTAAACCCTTCAAGCAACAATCTTAGGACACTAAACCATTCAAGCAACAATCTCAGGACACAACATCCTTCAAGCAGCAATCTCAGGACACTAAACCCTTCAAGCAACAATCTCAGGACACTAAACCCTTCAAGCAACAATCTCAGGACACTAAACCCTTCAACCACCTTTTATATATTTTAAATTAGATATTTTTTACACTTTTATTTCCTCTCGTGCCCCCTGTAAGGAGACTTTTGGGCATTTCAGCTTAATATTGCAGATAGATTGTAACTTCCATCAATGTAATTGTCTACATCACTTCCAATCCCCCATGTTTTTATATATATATATATATATATATATATATATATATATATATATATATATATATATATATATATATACAGTGAGGGAAAAATGTATTTGATCCCTTGCTGATTTTGTACGTTTGCCCACTGACAAAGACATGATCAGTCTATAATTTTAATGGTAGGTTTATTTGAACATTGAGAGACAGAATAACAACAAAAAAATCTAGAAAAACGCATGTCAAAAATGTTATAAATTGATTTGCATTTTAATGAGGAAAATAAGTATTTGACCCCTCTGCAAAACATGACTTAGTACTTGGTGGCAAAACCCTTGTTGGCAATCACAGAGGTCAGACGTTTCTTGTAGTTGGCCACCAGGTTTGCACACATCTCAGGAGGGATTTTGTCCCACTCCTCTTTGCAGATATTCTCCAAATCATTAAGGTTTCGAGGCTGACGTTTGGCAACTCGAACCTTCAACTCCCTCCGCAGATTTTCTATGGGATTAAGGTCTGCCACTCCAGGACCTTAATGAGCTTCTTCTTGAGCCACTCCTTTGTTGCCTTGGCCGTGTGTTTTGGGTCATTGTCATGCTGGAATACCCATCCACGACCCATTTTCAATGCCCTGGCTGAGGGAAGGAGGTTCTCACCCAAGATTTGACGGTACATGGCCCCGTCCATCGTCCCTTTGATGCGGTGAAGTTGTCCTGTCCACTTAGCAGAAAAACACTCCCAAAGCATAATGTTTCCACCCCCATGTTTGACAGTGGGGATGGTGTTCTTGGGGTAAAAGGCAGCATTCCTCCTCTTCCAAACACGGCGAGTTGAGTTGATGCCAAAGAGCTCGATTTTGGTCTCATCTGACCACAACACTTTCATCCAGTTCTCCTCTGAATCGTTCAGATGTCCATTGGCAAACTTCAGACGGGCCTGTATATGTGCTTTCTTGAGCAGGGGGACCTTGAGGGCGCTGCAGGATTTCAGTCCTTCACGTGTGTTACCAATTGTTTTCTTGGTGACTATGGTCCCAGCTGCCTTGAGATCATTGACAAGATCCTCCCGTGTAGTTCTGGGATGATTCCTCACCGTTCTCATGATCATTGCAACTCCACGAGGTGAGATCTTGCATGGAGCCCCAGGCCGAGGGAGATTGACAGTTGTTTTGTGTTTCTTCCATTTGCGAATAATCGCACCAACTGTTGTCACCTTCTCACCAAGCTGCTTGGCGATGGTCTTGTAGCCCATTTCAGCCTTGTATAGGTCTACAATCTTGTCCCTGACATCCTTGGAGAGCTCTTTGATCTTGTGCATGGTGGAGAGTTTGGAATCTGATTGATTGATTGCTTCTGTGGACAGGTGTCTTTTATACAGGTAACAAGCTGAGATTAGGAGCACTCCCTTTAAGAGTGTGCTCCTAATTTCAGCTCATTACCTGTATAAAAGACACCTGGGAGCCAGAAATCTTTCTGATTGAGAGGGGGTCAAATACTTATTTCCCTCATTAAAATGCAAATCAATTTATAACATTTTTGACATGGGTTTTTCTGGATTTGTTTGTTGTTATTCTGTCTCTCACTGTTCAAATAAACCTACCATTAAAATTATAGACTGATCATTTCTTTGTCAGTGGGCAAACGTACAAAATCAGCAGGGGATCAAATACTTTTTTCCCTCACTGTACATACACACATATACACATATACATATACATACACATATACATATACATATATATATATATATATATATATATATATATATATATATATATATATATATATATATATATATATATATATATATACATATATACACATACACATACACATACATATACATATATATATATATATATATATATATATATATATATATAACACATATATATACACATATACACACACATACATATCCTTAAAAAATATATCTATATATATTCCCCTTTATTACTTTCCAACCCCACCACCCTTTCCCTACTTGGAGTAAACTAGTGAACAACATCGCTTGGGCCTCTACTTCCAGCCCATACCCACTATCTACATTTTATGGACACAGTCAATTTTACAATAATTATATTTTGTTTGTTTTTTCTCCTGAACTTCCTCTACTCTCAACCTCTCCGATCATTTTCATGATGTCCATCCGATTTGCTTCTACAGTGGGGGGAAAAAAGTATTTAGTCAGCCACCAATTGTGCAAATTCTCCCACTTAAAAAGATGAGAGAGGCCTGTAATTTTCATCATAGGTACACGTCAACTATGACAGACAAATTGAGGAAAAAAAATTCCAGAAAATCACATTGTAGGATTTTTAATGAATTTATTTGCAAATTATGGTGGAAAATAAGTATTTGGTCACCTACAAACAAGCAAGATTTCTGGCTCTCACAGACCTGTAACTTCTTCTTTAAGAGGCTCTTCTGTCCTCCACTCGATACCTGTATTAATGGCACCTGTTTGTACTTGTTATCAGTATAAAAGACACCTGTCCACTACCTCAAACAGTCACACTCCAAACTCCACTATGGCCAAGACCAAAGAGCTGTCAAAGGACACCAGAAACAAAATTGTAGACCTGCATCAGGCTGGGAAGACTGAATCTGCAATAGGTAAGCAGCTTGGTTTGAAGAAATCAACTGTGGGAGCAATTATTAGGAAATGGAAGACATACAAGACCACTGATAATCTCCCTCGATCTGGGGCTCCACGCAAGATCTCACCCCGTGGGGGTCAAAATGATCACAAGAACGGTGAGCAAAAATCCCAGAACCACACGGGGGGACCTAGTGAATGACCTGCAGAGAGCTGGGACCAAAGTAACAAAGCCTACCATCAGTAACACACTACGCCGCCAGGGACTCAAATCCTGCAGTGCGAGACGTGTCCCCCTGCTTAAGCCAGTACATGTCCAGGCCCGTCTGAAGTTTGCTAGAGTGCATTTGGATGATCCAGAAGAGGATTGGGAGAATGTCATATGGTCAGATGAAACCAAAATATAACTTTTTGGTAAAAACTCAACTCGTCGTGTTTGGAGGACAAAGAATGCTGAGTTGCATCCAAAGAACACCATACCTACTGTGAAGCATGGGGGTGGAAACATCATGCTTTGGGGCTGTTTTTCTGCAAAGGGACCAGGACGACTGATCCGTGTAAAAGAAAAAAATGAATGGGGCCATGTATCGAGATTTTGAGTGAAAACCTCCTTCCATCAGCAAGGGCATTGAAGATGAAACGTGGCTGGGTCTTTCAGCATGACAATGATCGCAAACACACCGCCCGGGCAACGAAGGAGTGGCTTCGTAAGAAGCATTTCAAGGTCCTGGAGTGGCCTAGCCAGTCTCCAGATATCAACCCCATAGAAAATCTTTGGAGGGAGTTGAAAGTCTGTGTTGCCCAGCGACAGCCCCAAAACATCACTGCTCTAGAGGAGATATGCATGGAGGAATGGGCCAAAATACCAGCAACAGTGTGTGAAAACCTTGTGAAGAATTACAGAAAACGTTTGACCTGTGTCATTGCCAACAAAGGGTATATAACAAAGTATTGAGAAACTTTTGTTATTGACCAAATACTTATTTTCCACCATAATTTGCAAATAAATTCATAAAAAATCCTACAATGTGATTTTCTGGATTATTTTTTCTCATTTTTTCTGTCATAGTTGACGTGTACCTATGATGAAAATTACAGGCCTCTGTCATCTTTTTAAGTGGGAGAACTTGCACAATTGGTGGCTGACTAAATACTTTTTTCCCCCACTGTATATGCCATATCTTTCCAACTGTGCTCCTTCACAAAAGCTCCCAACCTACAACCTATATACTTATTATGGACACAGTATGCTTTCATTATTAGTTATCTTGTTATTATTTGTTGTTAGTTGTTATTAGTCCCATCCTTCAATTCCATTCAACACCTCCCATCTATCTTTTAACACCATCCATATAGGATTTCTATTTGCCATATATATTTCCACTGTACTGTGATGTCTTACAAAAGTTCTGAACCTTTCTATTCTCATTGTTTCTACAGATTGTGAATTGAAAATAAACTTTTTTGCTAAAAGTATTATTATGTTATTGATCGATTGACTATGACTTTTCAGATCACCCAGTAATGCTATCTGCAAGGTTAGCTCCAGGTAAATATTGCAATCCTTTATCCATTCCTGGATTTTTGTCCAAAAACAAGCTACAAATGGACAGTACCAAAATAAATGATCTAGTCTCCCGAGTGGCGCAGTGGTCTAAGGCACTGCATCGCAGTGCTAGCTGTGCCACTAGAGATCCTGGTTTGAATCCATGCTCTGTCGTAGCCGGCCGCGACCGGGAGACCCATGGGGCGGCGCACACTCGGGAGACTTGATCATTTGTTTTGGTACTGTCCATTTGTAGCTTGTTTTTGGACAAAAATCCAGGAATGGATAAAGGATTGCAATATTTACCTGGAGCTAACCTTGCAGATAGCATTACTGGGTGATCTGAAAAGTCATAGTCAATCGATCAATAACATGATAATACTTTTAGCAAAAAAGTTTATTTTCAATTCACAATCTATAGAAACAATGAGAATAGAAAGGTTCAGAACTTTTGTAAGACATCACAGTACAGTGGAAATATATATGGCAAATAGAAATCCTAGTCCAGGGTAGGGGAGGGAATGGCCGGCAGGGATGTAGGTCAGTTGGTAGAGCATGGTGTTTGCAATGCCAGGGTTGTGGGTTTGATTCCCACGGGGGGCCAGTATGAAAAATTTAAAAAATGATGTATGCACTCACTAACTGT
Organism: Coregonus clupeaformis; assembly: GCF_020615455.1. Classification (NCBI taxonomy): domain Eukaryota; kingdom Metazoa; phylum Chordata; class Actinopteri; order Salmoniformes; family Salmonidae; genus Coregonus; species Coregonus clupeaformis. The sequence goes on along the minus strand of NC_059203.1, from coordinate 21,732,835 downwards.
AAGTCGCTCTGGATAAGAGCGTCTGCTAAATGACTAAAATGTTATGATTCTTTCTCTTTGCAGCAAAATCTGCAGAACTGGGAAGATTGTATCCCCCATATAAATAACATTATATTGGTAGCAAGAATTTGATATATTAATTTAATTGAAAGATTCTAAGTTTTGAATCCGGTGTCGTTTTGCATATCAGTTCATAAACACTATGCCATGGAATCGGTACGTCAAAAAACATGTTTGATCTTTGTCCAAATAGATAATTAGCTTGAAACGCCTTTAGCATGCCACCCACGGTCTTCCTGTCACCCTCATACCAAGAGGAGACACTGAGAAACGTGGAAACTTATCAAATTCTGCCAGGCACGCTCCCTGTGTACTGGCATCAGTGACGAGAGGTCCTGGGGTTAGTTTTGTGAGCCTTTTATCGGCTATAAGAAATGTATAGCCCCATATCCCCCCTCAGGATGTCAGCATAATTTATTTACTATCTGACTGGGACTAAGAGGGTAGGGTGGAGATACTTTGTCTAGACTCTCTGTCAGTCATACTCAACAGTTGGACCGCAGTCTGGATCCGGATCCAGAACAGGGTCAATAGTTGATCCCGACAAAACAAATACAAATAATATAGTTAGAAAGATATGGCATATAGAAGCAAACCAGATGGACATCATGAAAATGATCGGAGAGGTTGAGGGTAGAGGAAGTTCAGGAGTAAAAACAAACAAAATATAATTATTGTAAAATTGTCTGTGTCCATAAAATGTATATAATATGTATATGCTGGAAGTAGAGGCCTAAGCGTTGTTGTTCACTAGTTTACTCCAATTAGGGAAGGGGTGGTGGGGTTGGAAAGTAATAAAGGGAAATATTTTTTTTAAAGGATATGTATACAGTGGGGAGAACAAGTATTTGATACACTGCCGATTTTGCAGGTTTTCCTACTTACAAAGCATGTAGAGGTCTGTAATTTTTTTTATCATAGGTACACTTCAACTGTGAGAGACGGAATCTAAAACAAAAATCCAGAAAATCACATTGTATGATTTTTAAGTAATTAATTTGCATTGTATTGCATGACATAAGTATTTGATCACCTACCAACCAGTTAGAATTCCGGCTCTCACAGACCTGTTCGTTTTTCTTTAAGAAGCCCTCCTGTTCTCCACTCATTACCTGTATTAACTGCACCTGTTTGAACTCATTACCTGTATAAAAGACACCTGTCCACAAACTCAATCAAACAGACTCCAACCTCTCCACAATGGCCAAGACCAGAGAGCTGTGTAAGGACATCAGGGATAAAATTGTAGACCTGCACAAGTCTGGGATGGGCTACAGGACAATAGGCAAGCAGCTTGGTGACAAGGCAACAACTGTTGGCGCAATTATTAGAAAATGGAAGAAGTTCAAGATGACGGTCAATCACTCTCGGTCTGGGGCTCCATGCAAGATCTCACCTTGTGGGGCATCAATTATCATGAGGAAGGTGAGGGATCAGCCTAGAACTACACGGCAGGACCTGGTCAATGACCTGAAGAGAGCTGGGACCACAGTCTCAAAGAAAACCATTAGTAACACACTACGCCGTCATGGATTAAAATCCTACAGTGCACGCAAGGTCCCCCTGCTCAAGCCAGCGCATGTCCAGGCCCGTCTGAAGTTTGCCAATGACCATTTGGATGATCCAGAGGAAGAATGGGAGAAGGTCATGTGGTCTGATGAGACAAAAATATAGCTTTTTGGTCTAAACTCCACTCGCCGTGTTTGGAGGAAGAAGAAGGATGAGCACAACCCCAAGAACACCATCCCAACCGTGAAGCATGGCGGTGGAAACATCATTCTTTGGGGATGCTTTTCTGCAAAGGGGACAGGACGACTGCACCATATTGAGGGGATGGATGGGGCCATGTATCGCGAGATCTTGGCCAACAACCTCCTTCCCTCAGTAAGAGCATTGAAGATGGGTCGTGGCTGGGTCTTCCAGCATGACAACGACCCGAAACACACAGCCAGGGCAACTAAGGAGTGGCTCCATAAGAAGCATCTCAAGGTCCTGGAGTGGCCTAGCCAGTCTCCAGACCTGAACCCAATAGAAATCTTTGGAGGGAGCTGAAAGTCCGTATTGCCCAGCGACAGCCCCCGAAACCCTGAAGGATCTGGAGAAGGTCTGTATGGAGGAGTGGGCCAAAATCCCTGCTGCAGTGTGTGCAAACCTGGTCAAGACCTACAGGAAACGTATGATCTCTGTAATTGCAAACAAAGGTTTCTGTATCAAATATAAAGTTCTGCTTCTCTGATGTATCAAATACTTATGTCATGCAATAAAATGCAAATTAATTACTTAAAAATCATACAATGTGATTTTCTGGATTTTTGTTTTAGATTCCGTCTCTCACAGTTGAAGTGATGATGAAAATCACAGACCTCTACATGCTTTGTAAGTAGGAAAACCTGCAAAATCGGCAGTGTATCAAATACTTGTTCTCCCCACTTTATATATGTATGTATTTATATGTATGTATGTGTATATGTATGTGTATGTATGTATATATATATATATATATATATATATATATATATATATATATACATATATATATATATATATTTGCAAGAGAAAAAAAAACATATGGGAGATTGGAAGTGATGCAGACAATTACATTTATGGAAGTTACAATCTATCTGCAATATTAAAGCTGATCTACCCCCTAAAAAAATAAATAAAAAAATAGACAAAAATAAATAAATAATAATAATAATAATAATTACATTAAAAAATATATAAATAATTTAGGAACTCGGTCAGGCTTTGACCCCTGGTATGATATGAACACATAAGACATGCCAAAATATTTAAACTGCAAAATGTTCTCTCGGCCAACAAGAGATGTGAAGAGTTTGAACAGTTTGGGGTCGCATGGGTTGCAAGGTGGGGTTTGTTACTACGCCGATAAATTACAATATCCATTCGGACCTTTGCCACATAGGAAAGTTCTGTGACCGGACCTTCTCAAATACCGGACCTTCTCAAATAGTACTTGAGTGTGTGCCCCTGCTCAATTTGGTGTTGTTGCTGTTGTTTTCCCCAGACAGACAATGTATGGCTTTTTAGATATGATAATGCCATGAGAATGTCTATGCACCTGAGGATGGTGATGATGATGATGGAAGTTACAGCTCCAAATACTCCAAGTGACTTATCATGCCAATGTAGTGCTTCAAATGCTACTGGCAACGGTACAAGCTGTTGAGCGCACCATTGTATACCTGCTATGCTTTAGAGCAGCACATCAGTGTTTCTGTTGGATTCAAGGGAAAGAAAGAGACACACTGAATATTTTGAATTTAGACAGACTTGTATCTTGAATTTAGTAGAGCATGGATAAGCTAATAATGGAAAATGTTACCCAGGAGGTAAAACATGTTTGAAATGACATCAAATTGACATCATAACATAATTTTAACGACTTTCTGGTGGTTCTGATGTCATTTGAGCGTTGTTTTGTCAGTAGGGACTTGTTGACTTAACACTGAGGTGCTTCTCTTCCCTTGACCCAAAGATTCACTATGTCTTTTTACATGTCTGTGTTTGTGTTGCTAAAGATGTTTTATTGTCACATACACCAAATACAATAGGTGCAGTGAAAGGTGTTGTTTTACAGGGTCAGTCATAGTAGTACGGCGCCCCTAGAGCAAAGTAGGGTTAAGTGCCTTGCTCAAGGGCACATCGACAGATTTTTCACCTTGGGTATTCGAACCAGCGGGCTTTCGGTTACTGGCCCAACACTCTAACCGCTGTGTGGATGGTGGGATGCTAGGAGACTCCCCGCCTGGAGATTCCTGGGGGGGCTATTTCAGATGTTCTAGTGGAACGAGGGCTCTGAGTGTATTTTCTGACAAGAGCACATCCCAGGTGGGGGCCTGTCTCAAAGAAAAGGTGAGTGAGGGATAATCAGAGAAACAGAGGAAAGAAAAAGAGAGTGAGGAGGGAGTAGAAAAAGAAGGCGAGACAGAAAAGACTGAACTGAAAAAAGAAAGCGCTGTTGGAGTTTTGAGCCTTTTATGCTAAGTGATTTGCCTTGTTTACCGCGTTTCTCCCTCTCGTACCCTCAGGCTCTCATTCTCACCTACCTCAAGACAAAGTATACATGTTGCCAAGGAGAAAACCAAAGTAGACATTTTGCCAAGTGGAATGCTCTTGATTGCAGTGTGCAGCGTTCCACAGACATATGTGTCACGATCGTCTTGACGAGAAGGAGTAGACCAAGGCACAGCGTGTGAAATGAACATGACTTTAATTGATAAAGCACAAAATACAAAACAAAAGACGACTCGTGAAGTCCACAGTAACAAAGACTGAACACGGAACAAAACCCCACAACCCTAAGGTGAACACTGACAGTTTAAATATGGCTCCCAATCAGAGATAACGAGCCGACAGCTGACACTCGTTACCTCCGATTGGGAGTCACATGACGAGACAAGACACTACAACCAAAACCAAACACAACCAAATGAACACACCCTATACCCAACACAACCAAATGAATACACCCTGGCTCAAACTACACAGTCCCGGAGCCAGAGCGTGACAGTACCCCCCTAAAGGCGCGGACTCCGACCGCGCCTACACCCCAAAATAGGGGAGGGCTGGGTGGGTGTTGCTCCTCGGAGGCGGCTCCGGCTCGGGCTTGACCACCACCCCACTTCACTCCCCCGTAGTGCCCCCGGTCCGATCTGACCCCGCTTGCTGGATCAGAACCTCCGGCCGCGCACCCCTGGCTTGGCGCGTGAGGTAGGAATGGACCGGACCTGGCAGACGATACGCACCCTTTGCCTGGTGCGTGAGCCGGAACAGGCCTCACCAGGCTGAAGACTCGCATCCCTGGCTTGAGTGCGAGTAGCAGGAATGGGCTGGATCAGGCTGACGGCTCGCACCCTTGGCTTGGTGCGAGTAGCAGGGACGAGCTGAACCAGGCTGACGACTCGCACCCTTGGCTTGGTGCGAGTAGCAGGAACGGGCTGGACCAGGCCGACGACTCGTACCCCTGGCTTGGTGCGAGTAGCAGGAACGGGCTGGACCAGGCTGACGACTCGCACCCTTGGCTTGGTGCGAGTAGCAGGGACGAGCTGAACCAGGCTGACGACTCGCACCCTTGGCTTGGTGCGAGTAGCAAGAACGGGCTGGACCAGGCCGACGACTCGTACCCCTGGCTTGGTGCGAGTAGCAGGAACGGGCTGGACCAGGCTGGCGACTCGCACCCCTGGTTTGGTGCGAGTGGCAGGAACAGGCCGGGTCGGGCTGGCGACGCACACCGTAGGTTCTGTGCGTGGAGCAGGAACAGGCCGGGCTGGGCTGGCGACGCACACCGTGAGCCTGATGCGTGGAGCAGGAACCGGCCGGGCTGGGCTGGCGACGCACACCGTAGGTTTAGTGCGTGGAGCTGGGACAGGCCTCACCGGACTGTGGAGACGGATAGGAGACCTGGAGCGAAGAGCGGCCACCACCCGTCCTGGCTGGATGCCTACCTTCACACACTCTGCGTGAGGCATCCGCACAGGACGTACAGGGCTGTGAACCCGTACCGACATGACAGCACGCGATACGGGAGCAGGATATCCGGGACCGCGGAGAGGCACTGGAGACCTCGAGCGTAGAGCCGGCACACTCCGTCCTGGCTGCATCCCCCCTTCGCACGACACGTGCGGGGTGCTTGCACAGGACGTACAGGACTGTGCCGGACCACTTCGTGGCACAGTACGCTGCTCCGCATACCGCGGAACCTGCCCCGTCTCATGCTGCCATGCCTGAGTACGGGAAGTTGGTTCCGCTCTACCTCCAGGCCTCGCCAACCTGCCTTCTGCCTCCCAACACCCGGTGACCACCTCTCCAAAACGTCCTGTAGCAGCCGCCTGCTGCCCAGCCGCCGCCATGTGCCCCCCAAAAATTTCTTTGGGGTTGCCTCTCTTCCATCCGACTATGGCCCTGCTGACGCCGTTGCTCCTCTCCATCCTGGGTCTCCCCCTTCATCGCCCTCCGGTACCGGACGGCCTCCTCCTGCGTAATATGTCCCCAGCCGAGGAGGACATCCACCAGCGTTCTCTCCTGCGGGTGTTCCTGTATACGCTGCTTGGTCCTTTTGTGGTGGGTTTTTCTGTCACGATCGTCTTGACGAGAAGGAGTAGACCAAGGCGCAGCGTGTGAAATGAACATGACTTTAATTGATAAAGCACAAAATACAAAACAAAAGACGACTCGTGAAGTCCACAGTAACAAAGACTGAACACGGAACAAAACCCCACAACCCTAAGGTGAACACTGACAGTTTAAATATGGCTCCCAATCAGAGATAACGAGCCGACAGCTGACACTCGTTACCTCCGATTGGGAGTCACATGACGAGACAAGACACTACAACCAAAACCAAACACAACCAAATGAACACACCCTATACCCAACACAACCAAATGAATACACCCTGGCTCAAACTACACAGTCCCGGAGCCAGAGCGTGACAATATGCTGTTGTTTTAATGTAGCTTTATTTTTGGCAGGAGCTTTGGCAAATCTCTTTCTCTGAGCAATTGTGTTAGTATAAAATCATATAATTTCCCACTTTTTTGTTGCTTAGTTCAGTTTTTATATGATTTATTTCATACAGTATTTTCTTCCTATCTTTATCAAGGTTGCCAATAATAATGGCCCCCATTGTATCTGGGAGCATTTGGCAGTGGTGGGCTGTCTGATTGCTGTTGTGGGAGAGAAAGAGAGGGGGAGAAAAGTGGAGAGATGTTTCTTTCAGGTAATTGGAGTGAATTAAGGGACAAAAGACAGCGGAGGAGACACAGATAATTATTTTTATTTAATCTATTTTCTAGGTTGATCTTATCTTTCGTGTCTTCCGTATTTCTCTCTCTGTCTCTGTCTTCCCCTATCTGTCCTTCCTTCTGTGTTTCTCTCTCTGTCTCTTTCTTCCACTACCTGTCCCTCCTTCTGTATTTCTGTCTCTGTCTTCCCCTACCTGTCCCTCCTTCTGTATTTCTCTCTCTGTCTCTGTCTTCCCCTACCTGTCCTTCCTTCTGTATTTCTCTCTCTGTCTCTGTCTTCCTCTAACTGTCCCTTCTTATGTATTTCTCTCTGTGTCTCTGTCTTCCCCTACCTGTCCCTCCTTCTGTTTTTCTCTCTCTGTCTCTGTCTTCCCCTACCTGTCCCTCCTTCTGTATTTCTCTCTCTGTCTCTGTCTTCCTCTAACTGTCCCTCCTTATGTATTTCTCTCTGTGTCTCTGTCTTCCCCTACCTGTCCCTCCTTCTGTTTTTCTCTCTCTGTCTCTGTCTTCCCCTACCTGTCCCTCCTTATGTATTTCTGTCTCTGTCTTCCCCTACCTGTCCCTCCTTATGTATTTCTGTCTCTGTCTTTCCCTACCTGTCCCTCTTGTATTTCTGTCTCTGTCTTCCCCTACCTGTCCCTCCTTATGTATTTCTGTCTCTGTCTTCCCCTACCTGTCCCTCCTTCTGTATTTCTCTCTCTGTCTCTCCCTACCTGTCCCTCCTTATGTATTTCTGTCTCTGTCTTCCCCTACCTGTCCCTCCTTCTGTATTTCTGTCTCTGTCTTCCCCTACCTGTCCCTCCTTCTGTATTTCTGTCTCTGTCTTCCCCTACCTGTCCCTCCTTCTGTATTTCTGTCTCTGTCTTCCCCTACCTGTCCCTCCTTCTGTATTTCTGTCTCTGTCTTCCCCTACCTGTCCCTCCTTATGTATTTCTGTCTCTGTCTTCCCCTACCTGTCCCTCCTTATGTATTTCTGTCTCTGTCTTCCCCTACCTGTCCCTCCTTCTGTATTTCTGTCTCTGTCTTCCCCTACCTGTCCCTCCTTCTGTATTTCTGTCTCTGTCTTCCCCTACCTGTCCCTCCTTATGTATTTCTGTCTCTGTCTTCCCCTACCTGTCCCTCCTTATGTATTTCTCTCTCTGTCTCTCCCTACCTGTCCCTCCTTCTGTATTTCTGTCTCTGTCTTCCCCTACCTGTCCCTCCTTCTGTATTTCTGTCTCTGTCTTCCCCTACCTGTCCCTCCTTATGTATTTCTGTCTCTGTCTTCCCCTACCTGTCCCTCCTTCTGTATTTATCTCTCTGTCTCTCCCTACCTGTCGTTCCTTCTGTATTTCTGTCTCTGTCTTCCCCTACCTGTCCCTCCTTCTGTATTTCTGTCTCTGTCTTCCCCTACCTGTCCCTCCTTATGTATTTCTGTCTCTGTCTTCCCCTACCTGTCCCTCCTTATGTATTTCTCTCTCTGTCTTCCCCTACCTGTCCCTCCTTCTGTATTTATTTCTCTGTCTTCCCCTACCTGTCCCTCCTTCTGTATTTCTGTCTCTGTCTTCCCCTACCTGTCCCTCCTTATGTATTTCTGTCTCTGTCTTCCCCTACCTGTCCCTCCTTATGTATTTCTCTCTCTGTCTTCCCCTACCTGTCCCTCCTTATGTATTTCTGTCTCTGTCTTCCCCTACCTGTCCCTCCTTCTGTATTTCTGTCTCTGTCTTCCCCTACCTGTCCCTCCTTATGTATTTCTGTCTCTGTCTTCCCCTACCTGTTCCTCCTTATGTATTCTGTCTCTGTCTTCCCCTACCTGTCCCTCCTTCTGTATTTCTGTCTCTTTCTTCCCCTACCTGTCCCTCCTTCTGTATTTCTCTCTCTGTCTCTCCCTACCTGTCCCTCCTTCTGTATTTCTGTCTCTGTCTTCCCCTACCTGTCCCTCCTTCTGTATTTCTTTCTCTGTCTTCCCCTACCTGTCCCTCCTTATGTATTTCTGTCTCTGTCTTCCCCTACCTGTCCCTCCTTATGTATTCTGTATCTGTCTTCCCCTACCTGTCCCTCCTTCTGTATTTCTGTCTCTGTCTTCCCCTACCTGTCCCTCCTTCTGTATTTCTGTCTCTGTCTTCCCCTACCTGTCCCTCCTTCTGTATTTCTGTCTCTGTCTTCCCCTACCTGTCCCTCCTTCTGTATTTCTGTCTCTGTCTTCCCCTACCTGTCCCTCCTTCTGTATTTCTGTCTCTGTCTTCCCCTACCTGTCCCTCCTTATGTATTTCTGTCTCTGTCTTCCCCTACCTGTCCCTCCTTATGTATTTCTCTCTCTGTCTTCCCCTACCTGTCCCTCCTTATGTATTTATGTCTCTGTCTTCCCCTACCTGTCCCTCCTTATGTATTTATGTCTCTGTCTTCCCCTATCTGTCCCTCCTTCTGTATTTCTGTATCTGTCTTCCCCTACCTGTCCCTCCTTATGTATTTCTGTCTCTGTCTTCCCCTACCTGTCCCTCCTTATGTATTCTGTCTCTGTCTTCCCCTACCTGTCCCTCCTTCTGTATTTATGTCTCTGTCTTCCCCTACCTGTCCCTCCTTCTGTATTTCTGTCTCTGTCTTCCCCTACCTGTCCCTCCTTATGTATATCTGTCTCTGTCTTCCCCTACCTGTCCCTCCTTATGTATTTCTGTCTCTGTCTTCCCCTACCTGTCCCTCCTTATGTATTTCTGTCTCTGTCTTCCCCTACCTGTCCCTCCTTATGTATTTATGTCTCTGTCTTCCCCTACCTGTCCCTCCTTCTGTATTTCTGTCTCTGTCTTCCCCTACCTGTCCCTCCTTATGTATTTCTGTCTCTGTCTTCCCCTACCTGTCCCTCCTTATGTATTTCTGTCTCTGTTTTCCCCTACCTGTCCCTCCTTATGTATTTCTGTCTCTGTCTTCCCCTACCTGTTGTTTTATTGTTTTATTCTTACTTCTTACTTTTTTTGTTTAAAATAAACGCACTGTTGGTTAAGGGCTGTAAGTAAGCATTTCACTGTAATGTCTGCACTTGTTGTATTCGGCGCATGTGACCAATAAAATTTGATTTGATTTGATTTGATTTATGTATTTCTGTCTCTGTCTTCCCCTACCTGTCCCTCCTTCTGTATTTCTGTCTCTGTCTTCCCCTACCTGTCCCTCCTTATGTATTTCTGTCTCTGTCTTCCCCTACCTGTCCCTCCTTATGTATTTCTGTCTCTGTCTTCCCCTACCTGTCCCTCCTTCTGTATTTCTGTCTCTGTCTTCCCCTACCTGTCCCTCCTTATGTATTTCTGTCTCTGTCTTCCCCTACCTGTCCCTCCTCATGTATTTCTCTCTCTGTCTCTGTCTTCCCCTACCTGTCCCTCCTTCTTTCCCTCTTCACTCTCACTCTCCTTTTCTCTCTCTCCCTCCTGTTCCTTCATTTATCTCCCCCTTCTCCCCCTTTTATGATCTCTCTCCCCTCTGTCTCTCACTCTTCCTCTTTATATCTCTCCCCTCTCTGTCTTTCTCCCTCTTCCTGCTCTTTATATCCCCCCCCCATCTATTCCCCCTCCCTCTCTCTGGTGAACATGCTTTTCATCAGAAGACCGGGTAATTGAATGAGCTGCTCCTGCTGTCACTCGCCCTGTCGCCCTGTCATTCCCATCAGCGGGTGACGGGCAGGCGAGGGACGGGGGTGGGGTGGTGAGGGGCTGGGGTGTAGAGCAGGGGCCGAGCTTGTCACACCACCAGCGTCCCCCTCCCTGTAATCAAATTGAACATTCGCCTCCCTGTGCAGTGGCCCCATGGGAGACCCTATTTCGGGGCTAATGCCCCCCCATCCCTTCCATTCCTCCACTTCGCTCCTTACCTCCCCTTTCCATCATGCCCATGACAGATTTCTCTGTTGTGGAGAGTAGGCAGCTGAGTAGAGCTGTGGCACATGTACAATTGCAAGAGCTTCTCTCCTGTGGTATACAGTGCCTTGCAAAAGTATTCATCCCCCTTGGCGTTTTTCCTATTTTGTTGCATTACAACCTGTAATTTAAATGGATTTTTATTTGAATTTCATGTAATGGACATATACAAAATAGTCCAAATTGGTGAAGTGAAATGAAAAAAGAACGTGTTTAAAAAAAAATCTAAAAAATAAATAACGGAAAAGTGGTATGTGCATATGTATTCACCCCCTTTGCTATGAAGCCCCTAAATAAGATCTGGTGCAACCAATTACCTTCAGAAGACAGGTGCAACCAATTACCTAAATAAAGTCCACCTGTGTGCAATCTACAGTAAGGGAAAAAAGTATTTGATCCCCTGCTGATTTTGTACGTTTGCCCACTGACAAAGACATGATCAGTCTATAATTTTAATAGTAGGTTTATTTGAACAGTGAGAGAAAAAAAATCCAGAAAAATGCATGTCAAAAATTTTATAAATTGATTTGCATTTTAATGAGGGAAATAAGTATTTGACCCCTCTGCAAAACATGACTTAGTACTTGGTGGCAAAACCCTTGTCGGCAATCACAGACGTCAGACGTTTCTTGTAGTTGGCCACCAGGATTGCACACATCTCAGGAGGGATTTTCTCCCACTCCTCTTTGCAGATCTTCTCCAAGTCATTAAGGTTTCGAGGCTGACGTTTGGCAACTCAAACCTTCAGCTCCCTCCACAGATTTTCTATGGGGTTAAGGTCTGGAGACTGGCTAGGCCACTCCAGGACCTTAATGTGCTTCTTCTTGAGCCACTCCTTTGTTGCCTTGGCCATGTGTTTTGGGTCATTGTCATGCTGGAATACCCATCCACGACCCATTTTCAATGCCCTGGCTGAGGGAAGGAGGTTCTCACCCAAGATTTGACTTTGGGGGTGAATAGTTATGCATGCTAAAATGTTCTGTTTTTTTGTCTTATTTCTTGTTTGTTTCACAATAACAAATATTTTGCATCTTCAAAGTGGTAGGCATTTTGTGTAATTCAAATGACACAACCCCCCCCAAAATCCATTTTAATTCCAGGTTGTAAGGCAACAAAATAGGAAAAATGCCAAGCGGGGTGAATACTTTCGCAAGCCACCGTACATACAGTTGAAGTCTGAAGTTTACATACACTTAGGTTGGAGTCATTAAAACTCGTTTTTCAACCACTCCACAAATGTCTTGTTAACAAACTATAGTTTTGGCAAGTCGGTTAGGACATCTACTTTGTGCATGACACAAGTAATTTTTCCAACAATTGTTTACAGACAGATTATTTCACTTATAATTCACTGTATCACAATTCCAGTGGGTCAGAAGTTTACATACACTAAGTTGACTGTGCCTTTAAACAGCTTGGAAAATTCCAGAAAAGGATGTCATGGCTTTAGAAGCTTCTGATAGGCTAATTGACATAATTTGAGTCAATTGGAGGTGTACCTGTGGATGTATTTCAAGGCCTACCTACAAACTCAGTGCCTCTTGGCGTTTGGAAAATCAAAAGAAATCAGCCAAGACCTCAGAAAAAATTTGTAAACCTCCACAAGTCTGGTTCATCCTTGGGAGCAATTTCCAAACGCCTGAAGTTACCACACTCATCTGTACAAACAATAGTACGCAAGTATAAACACCATGGGACCACGCAGCCGTCATACCGCTAAGGAAGGAGACGCGTTCTGTCTCCAAGAGATGAACGTGCTTTGGTGCAAAAAGTGCAAATCAATCCCAGAACAACAGCAAAGGACCTTGTGAAGATGCTGGAGGAAACAGGTACAAAAGTATCTATATCCACAGTAAAACAAGTCCTATATTGACATAACCTGAAAGGCCGCTCAGCAAGGAAGAAGCCACTGCTCCAAAACCGCCATAAAAAAGCCAGACTACTGTTTGCAACTGCACATGGGGACAAAGATCGTACTTTTTGGAGAAATGTCCTCTGGTCTGATGAAACAAAAATAGGACTGTTTGGCCATAATGACCCTTGTTATGTTTGGAGGAAAAAGGGGGTTGCTTGCAAGCCGAAGAACACCATCCCAACCGTGAAGCACGGGGGTGGCAGCATCATGCTGTGGGGGTGCTTTGCTGCAGGAGATACTGGTGCACTTCACAAAATAGATGGCATCATGAGGACATCAGTCAGGAAGTTAAAGCTTGGTCGCAAATGGGTCTTCCAAATGGACAATGACCCCAAGCATACTTCCAAAGTTGTGGCAAAATGGCTTAAGGACAACAAAGTCAAGGTATTGGAGTGGCCATCACAAAGCCCTGACCTCAATCCTATAGAACATTTGTGGGCAGAACTGAAAAGGCGTGTGCGAGCAAGGAGGCCTACAAACCTGACTCAGTTACACCAGCTCTGTCAGGAGGAATGGGCTTATTGTGGGAAGCTTGTGGAAGGCTACCCGCAACGTTTGACCCAAGTTAAACAATTTAATGGCAATGCTACCAAATACTAATTGAGTGTATGTAAACTTCTGACCCACTGGGAATGTGATGAAAGAAATAAAAGCTGAAATACATAATTCTCTCTACTATTATTCTGACATTTCACATTCTTAAAATAAAGTGGTGATCCTAACTGTTCTAAGACAGGGAATTTTGACTAGGATTAAACGTCAGTAATTGTGAAAAACTGAGTTTAAATGGTGTATGTGAACTTCCGACGTCAACTGTATGTCCCTGCGAAAGACCACAAATTATGTTTTTTCAAGAGTTTCGTCTGGTTTCACTCGATTTCAAACGTTCCGGGACTACTTTGATTGGTAGTCAGGTGACTGGGGAAGCGGTGTCTGAGTTATCGAGATCAAAGAAATGAATGCTTTTTATCACGCTTACTCAGTGCCGTGGGTGATGTACTGAAGGTTCTCATACAGAAAGTTCTACAGTGCAGAAGTATGTAACTGTTGATTCATTACACGGCAGGTTCACAAAGATGGTGCCCGACAGTAGTTTGAAAAAGATTCTGGCTACGGCATCCATATTAAGAAGTCCTTCATTTGTCAGACTAAACTCCTTCAGTTGTCAGTCATGTTCATGTGACATTAATGTTTATGTAGTGTGGACCTCATTATTTTATTCAACGTTTTTGGTGAAAGACACCTATATTTTGACACGTTTGAGTGACGTATGGCTGACGTTTTTGACAGAAATGTGATCTTGACATAGACATGCAGATAACTCACACAGTGAGTAATTACTCAATAAAAGCAAATAGCAGCTTATAATTCTAACGTCTATCCCCTATCTTAATACACCCTAAACCAAGCCCTACACTCATCTTGAATAGCCATACCTTTACAGTAACACAAACTCATAGAGGTGAGGTGGTGCATATGAGTTGTGATGAGCTCACATTATAGCCTTTCTATATACAGTATATCCCAAGCACAAACCTGAAGGAAGCTTGGTCTCGATGGTCCTTTCCGGATCTGGCTATTATTACAAATGACATGTCGCCATGGCAACAACTTATCCACAGGAGTGAGGGGTCATGGACGTGGCAACACTTCCCCAGACTACCTGTCAGAAGGCACTACCCAGTAAAGGTCCACTACTCTTGGGATGCGAAGAGTGAGGACTGGTCTGAATAGACCTCATTTTTTATATAACATAGACAATTAGTGTAGCTAGTAAACTGCCTTGTCTTTGAAAACCAGGACAGATCATAATGACAGTGTGCTGACATTGATCTTCTGAGTATCCTATCTTGAATAATATTGCTTTAGTGCGTAGGTGGTGTTTAATCTACAGGTCAAACTTTAGGAAGGTTTTTAATACTGTATATACAACACACTCAAACCAAAATGAAATTGCTTTACTTGTTGTATTCAGAGCTGTTCACATCAGTCTCGGTGTGAAAAACCATGACAAATTTGCTAACAAAACCCCAACGTTGCCCCAAATGATGATTGTTATCTGGGGAAACTAGTTTAAAAAGATGAAGATGTCTTCATGAAATGAAGAGCATGCACTGTATTTTCAAAAGGCAAATAAAATATTGAAAAATATCATGACACAATGAAGAAAGACCTTTCAATAACTGTTTTACTCTCCTGAGATGCACAGTGCCTTCAGAAAGTATTAACACCCCTTGACTTTTTCAAAATGTTGTTGTGTTACAGCCTGAATTTAAAATGGATTAAATGTAGATGTTGTGTCACTGGCCTATGAACAATACCCAATACTGTCAAAGTGAAATTATGTTTTTAGAAATATTTACAAATTAATTAAAAATGGATATCTGAAATGTTTTGAGTCAATAAGTATTCAACCCCTTTGTTATGGCAAGCCTAATTAAGTTCAGGAGTTAAAATGTGCTTAACAAGTCACATAATATGTTGCATGGACTCACTCTGTGTGCAATAATAGTGTTTAACATGATTTTTGAATGACTACCTCATCTCTGTACCCAACACAAACAATTATCTATAAGGGCCCTCAGTCTAGCAGGGAATTTCAAACACAGATTCAACCACAAAGACCAGGGAGGTTTTCCGATGCCTCGCAAAGAAGGCCACCTATTGGTAGATGGGTTAAAAAAAAGCAGACATTGAATATCCCTTTGAGCATGTTGAAGTAATTAATTACACTTTGGATGGTGTCAATACACCCAGTAACTACAAAGATACAGGCGTCCTTCCTAACTCAGTTGCCGGAGAGGGAGGAAACCGCTCAGGGATTTTAAAACAGTTACAGAGTTTAATGGCTGTGATAGGAGAAAACTGAGGATGGCTCAACAACATTGTAGTTACTCCACAATACTAACCTAAATGACAGCGTGAAAAGAAGGAAGCCTGTACATAATAAAAATATTCCAAAACATGCATCCTGTTTGCAATAAGGCACTAAAGTAAAACTGCAAATAATGTGGCAAAGAAATGAACTTCATGCCCTGAATACAAAGCGTTGTGTTTGGGGCAAATCCCACACAGCACATCACTGAGTAGCACTCTTCATATTTTCAAGAATGGTGGTAGCTGTGTCATGTTATGGGTATGCTAGTCATCGGCAAGGACTAGAGAGTTTTTTTAGGATAAAAATAAATGGAATTGAGCTAAGCACAGGCAAAATCCTAAAGGAAAACCTGGTTCAGTCTGCTTTTTCAACAGACATTGGGAGACAAATTCACCTTTCAGCAGGACAATAACCTGAAATACAAGGCTAAATATACACTGGATTTGCTTACCAAGATGACATAGAATTTTCCTGAATGGCCTAGTTACAGTTTTGACTTGAATGCAATGATTAATTACCAACTTGACATAGCCTGAAGAATTGTAAAAAATAATAATGTGCAAATACATTGTACAATCTAGGTGTGCAAAGCTCTTAGAGACTAACCCAGAAAGACTCACAGCTGTAATCGCTGCCAAAGGTGGTTCTAACATGTATTGGCTCAGATGGTTGAATACTTACAGTATGTAACCAATATATAATAGTGTTTTATTTTTAATGTAAAAAAAATATATATGTATATATACATATGTTTCTGCCACTTTGACATTACAGAGTATTTTGTGTAGATCGTTGACAAAAAATGTCAGTTCAAACCATTTTTATCCCACCTTGTAACACCACAAAATGTATAATAAGTCAAGGGGTGTGTATACTTTCTGAAGGCACTGTATGTATAACATCAACGTCTAGTTTTTTATATTATTTTTGATGAATTCTGTTAGCTACTAAAATTGAGATACTTTATTGATAACTATTTCAAAGCGTGTTTAATCAATTGCCATAAATATTGGATGCCTATTTTTTAAGAATGATTTCTCTTCTTCAACTCCCGCTGGCTCTAGTCTTTTCATGGAGGACTGAGGGAAATGCCCCCAGTAAACTGAGAATCAAAAGCAAAACCCAGACAAAGACATATTTTGTTTTTGGATTCTCACTTCTGAAAGAAGGTTTGTTTTGTTACGAAAGTTTAGTTGCTATTTGTTGACCTCAAATGTTGGCTTCAATGATGCCTGTATGGTTCATACACATTTCTGGACAATATTCTGTCCACGTACAGTAAGGAACCCCTTTTGGCTCAACAGAAGCCCCAGAAGCAAAGGTTATGTATAGCCTCTTTAACTATGGATTGTCCCCCTCTTCAGATGATCGATGGATGGTCAGACAATCATCAAACCTTACCATCCATTTCATGTATTAGTTAATGGGCCTGTATTTATTGTGTTGGGGATGATCTAGTCTAGAATCAAGTTCTGGATTATAATGGTTGCAATAGATCTGTCATGTAAGGACAGGGAATAGTGTAAATGAACTGGTATTATACAACAGTGACAGTCAGGGGTCCCGCCAACGTACTGTAGCCCAGCTATTTTAAGTAAGTGCCTGCTGACAGGGTGGGGGAACCCCACTGTAAAGCTGTGGAGGATGAATAAAATACATAACATTAATCTACACAGCAGTTTTAGCACGGTGACTCAGTATGGAGCCTGTGTGTGTGTGTGTGTGTGTGTGTGTGTGTGTGTGTGTGTGTGTGTGTGTGTGTGTGTGTGTGTGTGTGTGTGTGTGTGTGTGTGTGTGTGTGTGTGTGTGTGTGTGTGTGTGGGTGGTGCTGTTGAGTAAGGGTTGTATAATGTTAAACACACACACACACACATATACTGTACATTACTGTGTGTATACATTATGTGTGTGTGGTTTGCCTGTCTGTGTTTGTGTAACGTGTGTGTGTTTGTGTAACGTTTGTGTGTGTTTGTGTAACGTGTGTGTGGGAGAGGAGAACCTCGGCAGGTACTGGAAGTTGTGGGAGGACAACTGTGTGTGTGTGTGTGTGTGTGTGTGTGTGTGTGTGTGTGTGTGTGTGTGTGTGTGTGTGTGTGTGTGTGTGTGTGTGTGTGTGTGTGTGTGTGTGTGTGTGTGTGTGTGTGTGTGTGTGCGCGTGCGTGCGCGCGCGGAGACTGCTGGAAACACACACTCCCACACAGAGGATTTCGACACCCATCATCTCAGATTGTTCGGAAATCGTTTCTGTAGATAGAAACAGATGAGATTAGCATTCCTGAAACATTATTTTGTTGAAATATAATTTGATCTCTGAGAAATTAAGCTAATTGATTGCACCCAAATTGGCATTTTAATTGATAGGATTCATATAATCTTTAACAAATATAGTAACCGATTTGGATCATGGTTCTTCCTAACAATGAGGAAGACATGATGATCCAATAAAATTATAAAAAGTCACCCACAGACCCCCCACACCAATCCCTCCCCAACAACCAGTATACAGTATCAGTTCTCTTTGTCTGACAAGTAGTATGGAGCTGCTGCTTGGAGTATTGTTTCTTCAACCTTTGTAATGTATTCCTTGTGAATCTGGTGATGGTTTTCTTCCCCTGTTCAGAGAAATCAACCATTCTTTATCATTAATTTGTGAAAGTGCTACTGCCACCACACCTTTTTATCCATTTTGCAGGTCTCTTGTGTTTATTAAATGGAACACAACATTTTCTTTACAACTTTGGGTAGAAAACAAATAGCTTTCCCTCATGATGAAAATAAATAGTGTGGTCAATTGTGTGGTCAAGCCAGTCCTCCATGAAAGCAATTCAGTTTGTCTCTTAGCAACCTAATGCTTCAACCCAATGCTCCTTGAATAGTTAAGAAAATGGCATCTCTCTGAGAGGGCTATCCGTATGGTGCAATTCTCATATGTAGACATTTCCTACAAGCCCAAAACTTTGATGGAGAAATGGGCTAGTGACTAAAATGTTGTGACAACACTAATACAATTATGCAATTATAAACCATTGCATGGCAGTGGTATGTTTTTCAATACAATTATTAGAAGACATCTCTATATGTAGTGTGATTTGTGGCATTTACCATTAAGCCCATTTGCCATGTGGGACTTTTACCATTGAAGACCATTAGAGACCATAACATTGAAACCATTAGAAGTGCTGTAGACTAATGGTGTGCTCGTTCGCCAATCGCCAGGAATGGTATAACTAATCCAGACCTTTTTTTAAGGGAATAAACCACACACAGAGGAGCCGTTTCCTGGACACAAATTAAGTTTAAGAGAAGGAGAAGCTGAATTGCTTTCATGGAGGCCTGGCTGTAATGGTGAGGATGATCACACAATTTATTTTAATCATGAGCAAAAGCAATTGGTTTTCCACCCAAAGTTGCAAAGAAAATGTGGTGATCCATTTAATAAACACAAGAGACCCGCAAAATGGATAAAAGGGTGTGGTGGCAGTAGCAGGAACAGCGACATCTAGTGGGCAGAACTTGGTATTTTCCAACTAATTTACGGTATAGAATGCAAGAGACTTCAATGGCTAATTTCTCTGAATAGGGGAAGAAAACCATCACCAGATTCACAGGGAATACATTACAAAGGTTGAAGAAACAATACTCCAAGCAGCAGCTCCATGCTACTTGTCAGACATAGAGAATGGATACTGTATACTGGTTGTTGGGGTGGGATTGGCGTGGGGTGTGGGGTGTCTGTGGATGACTTTTGATAATTTTATTGGATTCCTCATATCTTACTCATTGTTAGGAAGAATTATGGTCCAAATCGGATGTTTGGTACTGTATTTATTGAAGATAATATGAATCCTATAAATTAAAATGGCCAATTTGGGTTCAATCAATTAGCTTAATTTCTCAGAGATCAAATTATAATTCAACACAATTATGTTTCAGGAATGCTAATCTTATCTGTTTTTATCTACAGAAACGATTTTAGAACAATCTGAGATGGTTGGTGACATGGCTTGCTGAAATTACATGGAATGACCCTCCTCCCGTATTGACTTCACTCATATTGTGCTGCATGTACCCCCGCCCCCCACCCCCCAGCCCCCCACCCGCATTCTGAAATTGTATTTTTGTGTTCCCCCCCAGTTTTATCATTGGAATGTGATACAAAACGAGGCAATGGTGTGCTTTAGGACCATGCGGACGCCTCCGAGCGGTCGGGTAGGCTGTTTGGAGTGTTTATCCGATTCTTTAAAAAGTGATGTCCCCCCCACACACTTCTAAAACCAAAGGTGCACCCCTGGATGAGACCATTTTCACATCAATAGAGACATAGAGACATCCAGAGACATCCAGAGACATCCAGAGACATCCAGAGACATCCAGCCTTCCAGGTAGTGTTTGAATTGGGCCTGGGGCGAGAGACTGGCTATGTCATAGAGTGCTTCTTGTTAATCGAGGAAGGAGGGAAGGAGGCTAAAATGATTTTTTTTTAAACAGAGGAAGAAAATAAATCACATGTGAATAATACAAAATAAATAATCACGTGAATAAAAAAACAAAAAAAAACACGTGAATTAATTATGGTTTGTATTGCTGCTTTCTGAGTTTTTACCTCTCATCTCAATGCCGGCGTGACTGTACTTACAAAGAGGTGGAGGAGGTAGATGGTGTGTGTGTGTTTGTTTGTGTGTGTGTGTTTTGTTTGTGTGTGTGTGCGTATGTGCGAGTTTACGGGTTTGTGTCTTTGTGTATATCAGTGTTTGTTAGCCCCTCTGTGTGTGTGTCTCTCTGTGTGTTTGTGCGTGTATGTGCGTACGTGTGTGTTTAACAAAACCGAGGGTGTCAGGGTGTCTTTCCTGACAGCAACAAGCTTTGAGTTTGCCCTTGTGAAGTAATCAGGCTGTCAAAGTGGCTTAGCGGAGAATACAGAAGATCTGTGTGGCTGGAATGCTGGGTAGAGAATGTTCAAGGGCATTGTAAGCATTGTGGACAGCCTTGGAAAGAGGCTGCCAACCCGACAGGTGTGTGTGTGTGTGTGTGTGTGTGAAATACATTGTCGCCGGTACATTTACCACCTCTAGCTGTCGTGAACATGTCAGAGTGTGTGTGTGTGGCAAGGGTGTTTACGACAACACCCTTAGATCTCACAGCAAGCATGTTAATCATCCTATAGCCCCACTTAGAAGATGTATAATGCAATGTCAAGTGGATGGAGCAAATCATTGTATTACATGGTGGATTTGACTGTCTGTCAACTTGTTCTGATTATGAATGTTGTGTCAACCATTGTTACTCAACAGTCTCATGGAAGCAGATTCATGACAAAATATATATCAATCAATCAATCAAATGTATTTATAAAGCCCTTTTTACATCAGCAGATGTCACAAAGTGCTATACAGAAACCCAGCCTAAAACCCCAAACAGCAAGCAATGCAGATGTAGAAGCACGGGGGCTTGGAAAAACTCCCTAGAAAGTCAGGAACCTAGGAAGAAACCTAGAGAGGAACCAGGCTCTGAGGGGTGACCAGTCCTCTTCTGGCTGTGCCGGGTGGAGATTATAAGAGTACATGGCCATTAAGGCCAGATTGTTCTTCAAGATGTTCAAACGTTCATAGATGACCAGCAGGGTCAAATAATAATCACAGTGGTTGTAGAGGGTGCAACAGGTCAGTACCTCAGGAGTAAATGTCAGTTGGCTTTTCATAGCCAAGCATTCAGAGGTCGAGACAGCAGGTGCAGTAGAGAGAGAGAGAGTCAAAAACAGCAGGTCTGGGACAAGGTAACACGTCCGGTGAACAGGTCAGGGTTCCATAGCCGCAGGCAGAAGAGTGGAAACTGGAGCAGCAGCACGGCCAGGTGGACTGGGGACAGCCAGGAGTCATCAGGCCAGGTAGTCCTGAGCCATGGTCTTAGGGCTCAGGAACTCCGGGAGGGGAGGGAGGGAGAGAATTAGAGGGAGCATAGTTAAATTCACACAGGACACCAGATAAGACAGGAGAATTACACCAGATATAACAGACTGACCCTAGCCCCCCGGCACATAGACTATTGCAGCAGGGTCGGGGGGGGGGGGTCGGGGGACACTGTGGCCCCTTCCGACGATACCCTCGGACAGGGCCAACCAGGCAGGATATAACCCCACCCACCCAAGCACAGCCCCCACACCACTAGAGGGATATCAACCAACTTACTATCCTGAGACAAGGCTGAGTATAGCCCACGAAGATCTCCTTCACCGCACGAGCCCGAGGTGGCGCAAAACCGGACAGGAAGATCACGTCAGTGACTCAACCCACTCAAGTGACGCACCCCTCCTAGGGACGGCATGGAAGAGCACTAGTAAGCCAGGGACTCAGACCCTGTAATACTGTCAGAGGCAGAGAATCCCAGTGGAGAGAGGGGAGCCGGCCAGGCAGAGACAGCAAGGGCGGTTCGTCGCTCACGTGCCTTGCCGTTCACCTTTGCACCCCTGGGCCAGACTACACTCAATCGTAGGACCTACTGAAGAGATGAGTCTTCAGTAAAGATTTAAAGTTTGAGGCCGAGTATGCGTCTCTCACATGGATAGGCAGACCATTCCATAAAAATTGAGCTCTATAGGAGAATGCCCTGCCTCCAGCTGTTTGCTTAGAAATTCTAGGGACAATAAGGAGGCCCGCGTCTTGTGACCGTAGCGTACGTGTAGGTATGTACGGCAGGACCAAATCGGAGAGATAGGTAGGAGCAAGCCAATGTAATGCTTTGTAGGTTAGCAGTAAAACCATGAAATCAGCCCTAGCCTTAACAGGAGGTTAGCACTGGAGTAATATGATCAAATTAATTGGTTCTAGTGAAGATTCTAGCAGCCGTGGTTAGTACTAACTGAAGTTTATTTAGTGCTTTATCCGGTTATCCGGAGAGTAGAGCATTGCAGTAGTCGAATCTAGAAGTGACAAAAGCATGGATTAGTTTTTCTTCATCATTTTTGGACAAAAAGTTTCAGATTTTTGCAATGTTACGAAGATGGAAAAAAGCTGTCCTTGAAATATTCTTGATATGTTCGTCAAAAGAGAGATCAGGGTCCAGAGTAACACAGAGGTCCTTCTCAGTTTTATTTGAGAAGACTGTACAACCATCAAGATGAATTGTCAGATCCAACAGCAGATCTCTTTGTTTCTTGGGACCTAGAACTAGCATCGCTGTTCTGTTCGAGTTTAAAAGTAAAACATTTGCCGCCATCCACTTCCTTATGTCTGAAACACAGGCTTCCAGGGTAGGCAGTTTTGGGGCTTCACCATGTTTCATCGAAATGTACAGCTGTGTGTCGTCCACATAGCAGTGAAAGTTGACATTGTATTTCCGAATGACATCACCAAGAGGTAGAATATATAGTGAAAACAATAGTGGTCCTAAAACGGAACCTTGAGGAAAACCGAAACGTACAATTGAGGACAAACCATCCACAGAGACAAACTGATATCTTTCCGACAGATAAGATCTAAATCAGGCAAGAACTTGTCCGTGTAGACTAATTACGGTTTCCAATCGCTCCAAAAGATTGTGGTGTCAAAAGCAGCGCTAAGGTCTAGGGGCACGAGGACAGATGCAGAGCCTTGGTCTGACGCCATTAAAAGGTCAAACATGGTGAATTGTTTTTCTATATAAACGATCTTCTTGGGAAGAGAAACCTGATGCTTCTTTCCTCTCTCTGTCATTGACACACATCTAATGAAGCTATTCCCAAACCATCGCTCACAGCAAATTGATTGATAGTGGTAACAGAAATTAAAAAGCCGCCCCTTGTTAAATAGGGATTCCCCTCTTAACACCAGTCCGTCTGGCCTCCATTTTTCAATCTAATGTCATTACAATTACCCTGATCACCTCATACATCATTTGATAGAAACTCAAATCGGCCCTAAAAAGAATTAGTCTGCTTGGATTTAATGGTAATGGCTACCCTTGTGAAAAGTACTCATCCAAAACCCTCATCTATTTTCTATGGTTGTGTCCCATATTGCACCCTATTCCCTATTTATGGGCTTTATGGGCTCTGGTCAAAAGTAGTGCACTATATAGGGAATAAGGTGCCATTTGGGATGTAGAACATGTGTGGAGGAGGAGACGAATCTCCCTGGACTGCCAACATCTGATCTGAGGTCAGGCCTCTTCCACTGGGTTTATTATGTGGAGTGCTAATGTGGAGCGATGGGCTGTTTTCAGATCTGTTTGATTTAGAGTCTGAATGTGAGGTAGTAAAGTTATCAGGACTGACCATTAGATGTCTACTGTTAACATGAGGTGAGCTATGGTGTGCGCGCGTATCTATTTCACTCAAGGTCTCGACCTTCCATTCCGTGTACATGAATGCGTACAGAGAGGCACACTAATAGATCCTTACAAAATGCATTACAAAAGCAAATTATGTACACAAATCACCCACACAGGACCCTAACACAGTACTGCTAATTTTTTTGTATTTCTTTCTTTTCTCCTTTTCTCTCTATCCAGTGGGATCCCAGGGAAGAAGTGTGGGAACATCATATTCACCGCTGAGGAACTGAGTAACTGCAGGGTCAGTAACACACACACACACGTTGTTTCGTTTATCTCTGGTTATCACACACACACACCTGTCGGGTTGACAGCCTCTTTACAAGGCTGTCCACAATGCTTTGTTCTCATTTGTGTAAAGTACTTAAGTAAAAATACTTTAATGTACTACTTAAGTCGTTTTTTGGGGGTATCTGTACTTTACTTTACTATTTATATTTTTACTACTTTTACTTTTACTTCACTACATTCCTAAAGAAAATAATGTATTTTTTACTCCATACATTTTCCTTGACACCCAAAAGTACTCGTTACATTTTGAATGCTTAGCAGGACAGGAAAATAGTCCAATTCACTCACTTATCAAGAGAACATCCCTGGTCATCCCTACTGCCTCTGATCTGGCGGACTCACTAAACACACATGCTTCGTTTGTAAATTATGTCTGAGTGTTGGACTGTGCCACTGGCTATACGTACATTAAAATAACAAGAAAATGGTGCCGTCTGGTTTGCTTAATATAAGGAATATGAAATGATTTATACTTTTACTTTTACTTTTGATATTTAAGTATATTTGAGCAATTATATTTACTTTTGATACTTAAGTATATAAAACCAAATACATTTAGACTTTTACTCAAGTAGTATTTACTGGGTGACTTTCACTTTTACTTGTCCTTTTCTATTAAGGCTTCTTTGCTTTTACTCAAGTATGACAGTTGGGTACTTTTTCCAACACTGTGAGGACATAAAATTGATTTCCATTATAATCCTATTTTCCCTAACCCTAACCCTAACCTTAACCCATAACCCTAACCCAAACCCTAAACCTAAACTTAACTCTTAACCCTAACCACTAACCCCTTACCCTAACCCTAATTCTACCCCTACCCCTAATTGTAACCCTAACCCCAAACTTAACCCCTAAGCTTAAAATAGCCTTTGTCCTCATGGGGATGTGGGAAAAGTCCCCACGAGAGAGAATTTTCCTTGTTTTACTATCTTTGTGGGGACTTTTGGGGATTTTAGGTTCCCACAAGGATAGAAGAATCAACACACACACACAAAGATTTGAGACAGAAATAATAAATACAACAACAAGAACAACAAAGCAACAACAACATATCTCTACTAGGACATATCTATACTAGGTCATATCTCTACTAGGACATATCTCTACTTTAGGCTAGTCATATCTCTACTAGGTCATATCTATACTAGGACATATCTATACTAGGTCATATCTCTACTAGGACATATCTCTGCTAGGTCATATCTATACTAGGTCATATCTCTACTAGGTCATATCTCTACTAGGACATATCTCTACTAGGTCATATCTCTACTTTAGGCTAGAACATATCTCTACTTCAGGCTAGATCATATCTCTACTAGGTCATATCTCTACTTTAGGCTAGAAAATATCTCTACTAGGTCATATCTCTACTTTAGGCTAGGTCATATCTCTACTAGGTCATATCTCTACTTTAGGCTAGAACATATCTCTACTAGGTCATATCTCTACTTTAGGCTAGAACATATCTCTACTAGGTCATATCTCTACTTTAGGCTAGAACATATCTCTACTAGGTCATATCTCTACTTTAGGCTAGAACATATCTCTACTAGGTCATATCTCTACTTTAGGCTAGAACATTTCTCTACTAGGTCATATCTCTACTTTAGGCTAGGTCATATCTCTACTTTAGGCTAGAACATATCTCTACTAGGTCATATCTCTACTTTAGGCGAGGTCATATCTCTACTTTAGGCTAGATCATATCTCTCCCTCAGTCTCCACCTTTCCTTTTCTTATTTCTTTATTCCATTGTGTATGTATTTATCATATTCTCATCTATTCAACATCATGACAGGGAATATAAAATAGTGGTAATGTCCCAAAAGGATCCTATTAACTACATAGCAAACTACTTTTGACCAGAACCCTTTGGGAGTGCACTATATAGGGAATAGGGTGCCATTTGGGACGCACCCAGTGAAAAGATTATCATTCTGTCGGGGTAATGCAGACAACAATATTGGAATAAATATACATCCTGACAGTGAATAACGACAGTGACGATTCCCCTCAGTTATGAATTATTTATCTCTCTATCTCAAATGTTTTCCTCTTTTTCTTGGTGGCTGAATAATTAAATAGAGACAGGTCATGTTCCGTTATTACGTCTCTCTCTCTCTCTCTCGCTCTCTCTCTCTCTCTCTCTCTCTCTCTCTCTCTCTCTCTCTCTCTCTCTCTTTCTCAGTTTGACTTCCTGGGAATGATTTATCTAATGATTGAGAAAACAGAGGAATACCCATTGAGATGAAGTATCATTCTTATTCCATCTCTATTGGGGGTATCGTGATTGGGCTCTGAAAACGTGCATATGTATGCATAGTTAAGTTCTGTATCATCAAACATAGAGAATATATTAAAGTGTATCGTTCATTACAGAAAGAGAAAGGAAGGGGCATGCTGCGTGCCAGATTAAATGTTGTGTTTACTCTGCCACCTCGCCCAGATCTCCGAAAGGTGTGATTTCCACAGGATGTCGCGCTCATAAAAATATAATTACCAAAAATGGTAAAACCCGTTCAAGTCAATGTTCTGTGATGTCTCCGTTCTAGTTCTATTCTGTTTATACAGGTGGGCTGCTCCTCCTCGGTAGATATTTGCTCAACCAAATGAGTCTTTTGTTTTGGCTTTCTCAGAGGTTTCCCTGTGAAATATGATGAATATGGATGTTGTCATTGAGGTGCATATGCACATACATATGCACAGCATACTTGTTAAAGTTGCAATATGCAGAAATCGCTCCGCCATTTCCTGGTTGCTAAAATTCTAATAGTTTGCCTAATTTCAGTTTGTGACAAAAAAAGCAGTGTAGATAATTTATTGTACCATCTAAACCACTGTGAAATATCTTTTCAATATCCATAACTATAGTATTTTCAGCTTTTTGAAGCTGGTGTACAAAACCGAAAGTAAAAGATGCAAAAACTAAACTTAAGAAAGACAAGTATAGAAATAGCGTACATAGAACATATCTACTGATTCTTAGACTTGCTTTCAATGAGAATGACAGATCTATAACTCACATTTCTATGTGCTTTGGTTAGGTCGCCCAAAAAGTTACATATTGCAGCTTTAACTTGACATTTTCAATTACTTTTACCATTACATCTCTTGGTACTTATAGTAACTCTTTATCCTATTACATGGTTACTAACCTTTTACTGCAGTGGGCTAAATCAGGGTCACACAGAGTGTTTCTTGATAGTCTTAAAACCAATCTACTTTGAAACAAAAGTATACACCTCACACACATGGTTATTGGCTTTAAAAAAATAAGACACTTGTACCATGTCAGATATTTGAGTTGAAATGTATTACATTTGAGATTGTATCCCAAAATTACGCTTTATATACATCACAGAAGACTGAAATATAACAAACCGTTTGACATAGAAACACTGGATATCGGCAGGTTTAAAAATAATAATGTTTATTATTATGAAATAAAATAAAATATTAATAACATTCCACCTTTGAGGCCACTAGAAGGTGATTTGGTCATTTGACTGCAGGAAAGGTCTACAGTCGTGGTATTGGTCTTCACAAAGTTTGCTGCTTCAGTGTAATGAAATATCTTTGTCAGATGATACTATGGTATACTGAAGTATAATTACAAGCATTCCATAAGTGTCAAAGGCTTTTATTGACAATTACATTAAGTTTATGCAAAGAGTCAATATTTGCGGTGTTGAACCTTCTTTTTCAAGACCTCTGCAATCCGCCCTGGTATGCTGTCAATTAACTTCTGGGCCACATCCTGACTGATGGCAGCCCATTCTTGCATAATCAATGCTTGGAGTTTGTCAGAATTTGTGGGTTTTTGTTTATCCACCCGCCTCTTGAGGATCGACCACAAGTTCTCAATGGGATTAAGGTCTGGGGAGTTTCCTGGCCATGGACCCAAAATGTCGATGTTTTGTTCCCCGAGCCACTTTGTTATCACTTTTGCCTTATAGCAAGGTGCTCCATCATGCTGGAAAAGGCATTGGTCATCACCAAACTGTCCTTGGATGGTTGGGAGAAGTTGTTCTGATGTGTTGGTACCATTCTTTATTCATGGCTGTGTTCTTAGGCAAAATTGTGAGTGAGCCCACTCCCTTGGCTGAGAAGCAACCCCACACATGAATGGTCTCAGGATGCTTTACTGTTGACATGACACAGGACTGATGGTAGCGCTCACCTTGTCTTCTCCGGACAAGGTGTTTTCCATATGCCCCAAACAATCGGAAAGGGGATTCATCAGAGAAAATGACTTTACCCCAGTCCTCAGCAGTCCAATCCCTGTACCTTTTGCAGAATATCAGTCTGTCCCTGATGTTTTTCCTGGAGAGAAGTGGCTTCTTTGCTGCCCTTCTTGACACCAGGCCATCCTCCAAAAGTCTTCGCCTCACTGTGCATGCAGATGCACTCACACCTGCCTGCTGCCATTCCTGAGCAAGCTCTGCACTGGTGGTGCCCTGATCCCGCAGCTGAATCAACTTAAGAACAATGATTTCAAGCACCACCCTCCTTTTAAAGCTTCCAGTCTGTTATTCTAACTCAATCGGCATGCCAGAGTCATCTCCAGCCTTGTCCTCGTCAACACTCTCACCTGTGTTAATGAGAGAATCACTGACATGATGGCAGCTGGTCCTTTTGTAGCAGGGCTGAAATGCAATGGAAATGTTTTTTTGGGATTAAGTTCATTTTCATGGCAAAGAGGGACTTTGCAATTAATTGCAATTCATTTGATCACTCTTCATGACATTCTGTAATATATGCAAATTGCCATCATCAAAACTGAGGCAGCAGACTTTGTGAAAATTAGTATTTGTGTCATTCTCAAAACTTTTGACCACGACTGTGTAGTGCTGTCATAGAAAGTGTGTCGACTTGTTGCTGAATCCAACCTGTCAACCCCTAAACCATCTCCAAACAAGAATCAACCTTTCTCATAAACACTTGGTCGGAAAAATTGTTAAAAGCAACATGTTTATTTTTGAATATGTTAAAATAGTGATGTTTAGCCATTGTAGTTACAGTGGCTTCAGAAAGTGTTCATACCCCTTGACTTATTCCACATTTTGTTGTGTTACTTTGTTTTCTCACCCATCTACACACAATACCCCATAATAACAAAGTGAAAACATATTTTTAGAAATGTTTGCAAATGTATTGAAAATGAAATACTGAAATATGTAATTTACTTAAAGTGCATTCGGAAAGTATTCAGACCCCTTCCGTTTTTCCACCTTTTGTTTATGTTACAGCCTTATTTTAAAATGGATTAAATAAATACAAATCCTCATCAATCTACACACAATACCCCATAATGACAAAGCGAAAACAGGTTTTTAGAAATGTTTGCAAATGTATTACATATAAAAAACAGAAATACCTTATTTACATAAGTATTCAGACCCTTTGCTATGAGACTCGAAATTGAGCTCAGGTACATCCTGTTTCCGTTGATCATCCTTGAGATGTTTCTACAACTTGAATGGCGTCCACTTGTGGTAAATTCAATTGATTGGACATGATTTGGAAAGGCACACACCTGTCTATATAAGTTCCCACAGTTGACAGTGCATGTCAGAGCAAAAACCAAGCCATGAGGTCGAAGGAATTGTCCGTAGAGCTCTGAGACAGGATTGTGTCGAGGCACAGATCTGGGGAAGGTTACCAAAAAATTTCTGCAGCATTGAAGGTCCCCAGGAACACAGTGGCCTCCATCGTTCATAAATGGAAGAAGTTTGGAATCACCAAGACTCTTCCTAGAGCTGGCCGCCGGCCAAACTGAGTAATCGGGGGAGAAGGGCCTTGGTCAGGGAGGTGACCAAGAACCCGATGATCTCTCTAAAGAGCTCCAGAGTTCCTCTGTGGAGATGGGAGAACATTCCAGAAGGACAACCATCTTTGCAGCACTCCATCAATCCAGACGGAAGCCACTCCTCAGTAAAAGGCACACGACAGCCCGCTTGGAGTTTGACAAAAGGCACCTAAAGGACTCTCAGACCATGAGAAACAAGATTATCTGGTCTGATGAAACCAAGATTGAACTCTTTGGCCTGAATGCCAAGTGTCACGTCTGGAGGAAACCTGGCACCATCCCTACAGTGAAGCATGGTGATGGCAGCATCATGCTGTGGGGATGTTTTACAGCAGCAGGGACTGGGAGACTAGTCAGCAAATTACAGAGAGATCCTTGATGAAAACCTGCTCTAGAGTGCTCAGGACCTCAGACTGGGGCAAAGATTCACCTTCCAACAGGACAACAACCCTAAGCAGGAGTTGCTTCGGGACAAGTCTCTGAATGTCCTTGAGTGGCCCAGCCAGAGCCCGGACATGAACCCCATCGAACATCTCTGGAGAGACCTGAAAATTGCTGTGCAGCGATGCTCCCCATCCAACCTGACAGAGCTTGAGAGGATCTGCAGAGAAGAATGGGAGAAACTCCCCAAATACAGGTGTGCCAAGCTTGTAGCGTCATACCCAAGAAGACTCAGGTCTGTAATCGCTGACAAAGGTGCTTCAACAAAGTACTGAGTAAAGGGTCTGAATACTTATGTAAATGTGAGATTTCCTTTTTTTATTTGTTTTTTTTTTTGGCCCAAAAATCTAGAAACCTATTTTTGTTTTGTCATTATGGGGTATTGTGTGTAGATTGATGAGAGAAAATAACTATTTAATACTTTTTAGAATAAGGCTGTAACATAACAAAATACGGAAGAAGTCAAGGGGTCTGAATACTTTCCAAATTCTCTGTAACTATTCACACCCTGAGTCAAAACTTTGTAGAAGCACCTTTGGTGGCCGATTAATACCACCACCTTGGTTTAATGTTTAGACTTGTCTGAGACTTGTATTTTCTTTCAGGACATTGCCACTATGCAGCTGTGTGCCAACAAGCTGGACAAAAAAGACTTCTTCGGCAAGTCAGACCCATTCCTGGTCTTCTACCGCAGCAATGAAGACGGAACGTGAGTGTGTGTGTTTATGTGTGCGTATCGAGATGAGTTAACTTCCCACATCGTCTGTTATGTAGATCCAGCTATAGGCCTTTGCCTCAACCCCAAAATGAATGGAAAATATAATATCTGTTGATATCAAAATGTTGATTTTGGAGAGAACAAACGCTTTCATTTCCTTGGTGTTTGTGGTGGATACCTCTATGCCTTGAAAAAAACATTGTAAAGTGGTTATCCCACTGGCTATGAGGTGAATGCACCTATTTGTAAGTCGCTCTGGATAAGAGCGTCTGCTAAATGACGTAAATGTAAATGTAATGTAAATGCTGTGTACCCATATCATAGACATTCAAAATGATCGTCTCGTTTGCCATCACTGGCGTCAGGAATTTCTTTGGGTCCATACAAATATAATTACTAGGGGGGGAAGCCCATCACACCACGGCCATTCGACCGCACCCTTATAAGTAATTCTATTTCTGTAGGTTCACCATATTCTTTGGTATTTGTGGTTAATACCTTTTCCATCCCTGTACAGTATCTGTACTCAGAGCTCCTTGTGTGTTCTGTGTCCTGTAGGTTCACCATCTGCCATAAGACAGAGGTGATAAAGAATACTCTGAACCCTGTGTGGCAGCCCTTCACCATCCCAGTACGAGCCCTCTGTAATGGAGACTATGATAGGTGAGTGACACACGGACAGCCAACTGCATGGGTCAAATATCACTTAGCACCTAGGGTAAAGAGATGACCACATGAGCTATTTTGGGGGATTTCAGCAGAAGCTTTCATCCAGAGCAACCTAATAAATTATATTTATTTATTTATTTCATTGTGCTTTCCATTACAGAAAGAATCTCAAAGCGCTTTTAAAGAACACAAAAAACAAGCAATGTAAAAATGAGTATAGGCTACAGCAGTATATTCTCCAGTATGGTCCATGCCAGAATCAAACTCTGATGTTGCCAGCACCTTGCTAGCTGAGCCATTGGAAAGGCTTTGGGACTAAGTCTTTGTGCTTTTGTCACTGTCCGCCCTCAATCTAAAGGACTATGGAATGCTGCTGTAGCATGATTTACTACAGTACCCATAATGCTCTGTGGTGGTCAGAATAATGCCAGCAGTCGGCCATATTGTCTCAGAGGCCAGCGCTGGTGTTATTGGGACCAACATGGAGGTTCCACGATGTTTCGTTTATCTCTGGTTCTCAAACGCACGCACGCACGCACGCACGCACACACACACACACACACACACACACAAACTATTACTTTGGAATTTATTGTTAGTGGGTACAGCTTTTTATCCTTGTGAATTATGATTCATGCGAATTAATTGTATTATATTGTTAATTAATTAAATGAACAGTATATTGTATCCTATTTACAGTG
Source organism: Coregonus clupeaformis (assembly GCF_020615455.1). Lineage (NCBI taxonomy): Eukaryota > Metazoa > Chordata > Actinopteri > Salmoniformes > Salmonidae > Coregonus > Coregonus clupeaformis. The sequence goes on along the minus strand of NC_059203.1, from coordinate 21,700,392 downwards.
GCTTGAGAAAGTATTTACCCCCCTTGGCATTTTTCCCATTTTGTTGCCTTACAACCTGGAATTAAAATATATTTTTGGGGGGTTTGTATCATTTGATTTACACAACATGCCTACCACTTTGAAGATGCAAAATCTTTTTATTGTGAAACGAACAAGAGATAAGACAAAAAAACAGAAAAATTGTGCGTGCATAACTATTCACCCCCCCAAAGTCAATACTTTGTAGAGCCACCTTTCGCAGCAATTACAGCTGCAAGTCTCTTGGGGTATGTCTCAATAAGCTTGGCACATCTAGCCACTGGGATTTTTGCCCATTCTTCAAGGCAAAACTGCACCAGCTCCTTCAAGTTGGATGGGTTCCGCTGGTGTACAGCAATCTTTAAGTCATACCACAGATTCTCAATTGGATTGTGGTCTGGGCTTTGACTAGGCCATTCCAAGACATTTAAATGTTTCCCCTTAAACCACTCGAGTTTTGCTTTAGCAGTATGCTTAGGGTCATTGTCCTGCTGGAAGGTGAACCTCCGTCCCAGTCTCAAATCTCTGGAAGACTGAAACAGGTTTCCCTCAAGAATTTCCCTGTATTTAGCGCCATCCATAATTCCTTCAATTCTGACCAGTTTCCCAGACCCTGCCGATGAAAAACATCCCCACAGCATGATGCTGCCACCACCATGCTTCACTGAGGGGATGGTGTTCTCAGGGTGATGAGAGGTGTTGGGTTTGCACCAGACATAGCGTTTTCCTTGAAGGCCAAAAAGCTCAATTTTAGTCTCATCTGACCAGAGTATCTTCTTCCATAAGTTTGGGGAGTCTCCCACATGCCTTTTGGCGAACACCAAACGTGTTTGCTTATTTTTTTCTTTAAGCAATGGCTTTTTTTCTGGCCACTCTTCCGTAAAGCCCAGCTCTGTGGAGTGTACGGCTTAAAGTGGTCCTATGGACAGATACTCCAATCTCCGCTGTGGAGCTTTGCAGCTCCTTCAGGGTTATCTTTGGTTTCTTTGTTGCCTCTCTGATTAATGCCCTCCTTGTCTGGTCCGTGAGTTTAGATGGGCGGCCCTCTCTTGGCAGGTTTGATGTGGTGCCATATTATTTCCATTTTTTAATAATGGATTTAATGGTGCTCCGTGGGATGTTCAAAGTTTCTGATATTTTTTTATAACCCAAACCTGATCTGTACTTTATTCATGGCTGTGTTCTTAGGCAAAATTGTGAGTGAGCCCACTCCCTTGGCTGAGAAGCAACCCATTTTTTACATTTTAGTAGACGCTCTTATCCAGAGCGACTTACAGTTAGTGAGTGCATACATTTTCATACTGGCCCTTCGTGGGAAACGAACCCACAACCCTGGCGTTGCAAGCGCCATGCTCTACCAACTGAGCTACAGGGGACAACCCCACACATAAATGGTCTCAGGATGCTTTACTGTTGGCATGACACAGGACTGATGGTAGCGCTCACCTTGTCTTCTCCGGACAAGCTTTTTTCTGGATGCCCCAAACAATCGGAAAGGGGATTCATCAGAGAAAATGACTTTACCCCAATCCTCAGCAGTCCAATCCTTGTACCTTTTGCAGAATATCAGTCTGTCCCTGATGTTTTTCCTGTAGAAAAGTGGCTTCCTCGCTGCCCTTCTTGACACCAGGCCATCCTCCAAAAGTCTTCGCCTCACTGTGCGTGCAGATGCACTCACACCTGCCTGCTGCCATTCCTGAGCAAGCTCTGCACTGGTGGTGCCCCGATCCCGCAGCTGAATCAACTTTAGGAGTCGGTCCTGGTGCTTTCTGGACTTTCTTGGGTGCCCTGAAGTCTTCTTCACAACAATTGAACCTCTCTCCTTGAAGTTCTTGATGATCCGATAAATGGTTGATTTAGGTGTAATCTTAATAGCAGCAATATCCTTGCCTGTGAATCCCTTTTTGTGCAAAGCAATGATGACGGCACGTGTTTCCTTGCAGGTAACCATGGTTAACAGAGGAAGAGCAATGATTTCAAGCACCACCCTCCTTTTAAAGCTTCCAGTCTGTTATTCTAACTCAATCAGCATGACAGAGTGATCTCCAGCCTTGTCCTCGTCAACACTCTCACCTGTGTTAACGAGAGAATCACTGACATGATGTCAGCTGGTCCTTTTGTGGCAGGGCTGAAATGCAGTGGAAATGTTTTTTTTGGGATTAATTTCATTTTCATGGCAAAGAGGGACATTGCAATTAATTGCAATTCATCTGATCACTCTTCATAACATTCTGGAGTATATGCAAATTGACATCATAAAAACTGAGGCACCAGACTTTGTGAAAATTAATATTTGTGTAATTCTCAAAACTTTTGACCACGACTGTACATAATAATTTTGACTGGGTAAATCCTTTAAGCTATTTCTATACTTCATCACCACAGATTTTTCAAGGAGAGTGAAAATGCATCTGTTTGACCATTTGAGAATATAATCTGTGTGACCATTTGAGATTATGTTTGAACATTTCTCCATAGGTGGTGGGTGAACTACTGTATGCCTCATATTTCACAGACTTGGAACACACAGACACACACACACACACACACACACACACACACACACACACACACACACACACCTCTGTGATTCTCATCTTTCTCTCTCTTCTTCCCTCTATCCAGGACGGTCAAGGTGGATGTGTATGATTGGGACCGAAATGGAAGGTAATTTTCTCTCTCTCTCTCGCTCTCTCTCTTTCTCTCTCTATTCTCTCTTCCACTCCCCCTCGTTTCTTCCTTCATTAATTTCATTTACCATCTCCAGAGAGCCTCAGACGCTCCAAATCTACCTCAAATGTCATCCCTCATTCTTTCTCTGGAGGGGAATCTCAATGAGGGGGACTGTCCCTCATAAGGGTTCGGGTTAAGGTTAGGGTTGGCACACACAAACATAAATCACTGACTGGAACTTTAAAGATATTATCAGATGTGATATCAGAATGGAGAGTGTTCACGATGTGAGTGTTGACCTCCTCCCTCCATCTCTCCCTTCCTCTCTCCCTCCTTTCATCTCTCTATTCCTTCTTTATGGGGGAAATGTGAGTGTTGACCTCCCTCCATCTCTCCCTCCCGCCACCTCTCTATTCCTTCTTTATGGGGGTAATGTGAGTGTTGACCTCCCTCCATCTCTCCCTCCCTCCATCTCTCCCTCCCGCCATCTCTCTATTCCTTCTTTATGGGGGAAATGTGAGTGTTGACCTCCGTCCATCTCTCTCTCTCTCCCTCCATCTCTCCCTCCCTCCATCTCTCCCTTCCTCCATCTCTCTATTCCTTCTTTATGGGGGAAATGTGAGTGTTGACCTCCCTCCATCTCTCCCTCCCTCCATCTCTCCCTCCCTCCATCTCTCCCTTCCTCTCTCCCTCTCCCTCCATCTCTCTGTCCCCTTCTTTATGAAAGGAAATATGAGTGTTGACCTCCTTCCTCCCTCCATCTCTCCCTCTCTCCATCTCTCTGTCCTCTTTCCATTCCTTCTTCACTGATGGTGGCTACTGATGTTCCCACAAGGCTTCCTCTCTAAATATCACACAACGATTGAAAGCAGGCATGTCCTATTTGGCTTTAGGTGATGATATTTAGATGAAGAAGAGGGGCCGGGGTTGGTGTTTCCTTCAGTATGGTACTCTTTCAGATGCTGCAGGTGTTACTCTCGCAACTATTCCCACAGTCATGACTTCATTGGCGAGTTCACCACCAGCTACAGAGAATTCTCAAGAGGCCAGAGCCAGTTCAACGTCTATGAGGTAAAAAAAGAATGGTAACACTTAAAGCCTGCAACACTAAGCATGTATCCCAGTGAGCACAAGACGTTGAAAGCCTTTTCAACTAAAAAAATAAATAAATTATATTTATATTTGTAAGCCTTTATAAAAAGGTTTATATTATGTCATGTCTCTCTATGTAGGACATTTTCAACTGACTCTACTGTTTAAAGGTGCACTATGCAGAAATCGGTCGCCATTTCCTGGTTGCTAAAAATTCAAGTAGTTTGTCTAATTTCAGTTTATGTGACAAAACAAGCAAGTATAGTTTAGAGAATCATTGTACCATCTAAACCGCTGTGAAATATATTTTCCATCACCAACAATATAGTTTTTTCAGCTGTTTGAAGCAGGTGTATAAAACCGAAAGTAAAAGACGCAAAAACAAAACTTAAGAATGGGAAGCATAGAAATAGCGCACATAGAACAGCTTTACTGCTTCTTAGACTTGCTTACAATGAGAATGACAGATCTTTTCACATTTCTATGTGAATTTGGTCGGGTCTCCCAAAAAGTTACATATTGCAGCTTTAAGTACACAACCTCAGCTTCTGTTATTACAGCTCTTACTGAAATACATCAACAACTGTTTGTCAAATTGTATCTTTAATAATGAGATGAGCAGTGAAGCATTTTTGTGATTTTCCCATTAAAGTTTCCCAATTTCCAACTCTTACGACTACACTCACATATCCCCGCTATGAAAATAGTTATTTTCCATCCGTCTTCCCCATCTTATAATATGAAATGTTAGATTCGGTCCATTTCTTTCCGTACCACACCTACATACTCTAAACGATAGAGTGAAATCAAACCAGTCCTCTTTTCTAAGACATCTGTATCAATGTACACGTTCCCTTTCCTACCCGTTTTTGTCCAGGTTCTAAACCATAAAAAGAAAGGCAAGAAGAAGAAGTACGTCAATTCAGGGACAGTAAGTATCGGTTGAGCTTTCCCATGTCCACCTGTCTGTGTTGTATAGATAGGATTCATTGTTGTATAGATAGGATTCATTGCCATTGTGATATGTCATATGCAGTAAACGTTTTGCTTTGCCCATCTATGTTTCTTCCCGCTCCCTCTTTCTCTCTCTCCATCTCTCCCCTCTATCACCCTGTTTCTCTTTGCCCTCTCTCCCTCTTTTTCTCTCTCCATCTCTCCCCTCTATCACCCTGTTTCTCTCTGCCCTCTCTCCCTCTTTCTCTATCTCCATCTCTCCCCTCACCCCATCTCTCTATCCTCTGAAGGTGACACTGCTGTCCTTCAAAGTGGAGTCAGAATACACATTTGTGGACTTCATCCGGGGAGGGTGAGCCAACTCTTAATAATGTTCCATTAACGTTAGAGGCACTCTTAATAACATTCCATTAACGTTAGAGACCACTCTTAATAACGTTCCATTAACGTTAGAGGCCACTCTTAATAACGTTCCATTAACGTTAGAGGCCACTCTTAATAACGTTCCATTAACGTTAGAGGCCACTCTTTATAACGTTCAATTAACGTTAGAGGCCACTCTTAATAACGTTCCATTAACGTTAAAGGCCACTCTTAATAACGTTCCATTAACGTTAGAGGCACTCTTAATAACGTTCCATTAACGTTAGAGGCCACTCTTAATAACGTTCCATTAACGTTAGAGGCCATACTTAATAAGGTTCCATTAACGTTAGAGACCACACTTAATAACGTTCCATTAACGTTAGCGGCCACTCTTAATAACGTTCCATGAACGTTAGAGGCCACTCTTTATAACATTCCATTAACGTTAGAGGCCACTCTTAGTAACGTTCCATTAACGTTAGAGACCACTCTTAATAACATTCCATTAACGTTAGCGGCCACTCTTAATAACGTTCCATTAATGTTAGAGGCCACTCTTAATAACATTCTATTAACGTTAGCGGCCACTCTTAATAACGTTCCATTAACGTTAGAGTCCACTCTTAATAACATTCCATTAATGTTAGAGGCCACTCTTAATAACGTTCTATTAACGTTAGCGGCCACTCTTAATAACGTTCCATTAACGTTAGAGTCCACTCTTAATAACATTCCATTAATGTTAGAGGCCACTCTTAATAACGTTCCATTAACGTTAGCGGCCACTCTTAATAACGTTCCATTAATGTTAGAGGCCACTCTTAATAAGACTCCATTAACGTTAGAGGCTACTCTTAATAACGTTCCATTAACGTTAGCGGCCACTCTTAATAACGTTCCATTAACGTTAGAGGCCACTCTTAATAACGTTCTATTAACGTTAGCGGCCACTCTTAATAACGTTCCATTAACGTTAGAGTCCACTCTTAATAACGTTCCATTAATGTTAGAGGCCACTCTTAATAACGTTCCATTAACATTAGAGACCACTCTTAATAACGTTCCATTAACGTTAGCGGCCACTCTTTATAACGTTCCATTAACGTTAGAGGCCACTCTTAATAACGTTGATTAGCCGTTGACAGCTTACTCAGCCTAGCATGCATGTCTGAAATTGTTTTGCGTTGTTTTAACAGACAATATCCTTTCTAGACTTCATTATGTTTTTGTCTGGTAAAATTTTAGTTATTCATCGTAATTCATCATTGTCTCGCCAGGACGCAACTCAACTTCACAGTGGCCATCGATTTCACAGCGTCTAATGGTAAGTGTAGCCAAATTACTGAGACCGTTTGTTGTTTATTAGCGTCTCTTTTAGGCTACTGAAGGACCAACGTTTACCAAAAGTCCTTGTAAAATAATATTATGCTAACCTGTTGTCTAAAGCAGGGTTATTTAACATGGTATAATGCATGATATATTTATGAATAACAACAGAATAAACCAATTTTGAATTACATATCTACAAAATAAAAGAGGAGTATATCTTCTTTCTAATGATTATTCTTATTTTTTATCAACTCCTAATATTGAGAAATAACTACACTCATTGGAGTATCTGACATAGCACCCATGAGTACCAGTGCCGCTGGCTGCTGGTAAGCTTTCTTGTCTTGGACATATATTTTTGCCAACACATGGCTAACCTTTGTCTAACCAGCTGCTATTAGCGAAAATGTGTTTGGAGTTACTTTTCTAGCTAATAGGCTATGTTAGAGTTACACTTCCTCTTCCAATTATAATGTGGGGAGGTCAAAATAATGAAAAACTATCTACCAAATGTATTAATTTTAAAATGTTGATTACTTCTCCTTGCCATTCAACTGATAAGACAAGACATGCGCCCCCTAAAAAAAGTTGGCTAACATATGATTGGGTCCCAGGGCAAGAAAAGGTTGAAGACTCCTGGTCTAAAGCAGGGCCAAATGTTGTTGACAATATTTTCCTATCAAATGAACATCAGATACTGCAATGCTGACGCTCCTAGTATGGGAAAGTAGATGGATTTGAACCACAATCATGTGGATTTAGGTCAGCATTCACCCTAGCATACCACTTAGCTAGATCAATGTATTAAAAACGCCTTTATAAGACAAGTAGTATGGTAGTGTGGAACGGACCCTATTTGGCCCATGCCTTTCTTGTATTTGATAGGTGGGTTTTGTATTTCTTATGTTGTGTAGGACTCATTTGAAAATTCTGGGTTTCAATATGACTTCCCTGTCTAAAAAATAAAACATGTATGCTCTGTTGCTGTGTTCCAGGTAACCCATCCCAGCCCACCTCTCTGCACTACATGAGTCCCTACCAGATGAATGCCTACGCCATGGCCCTGAAGGCTGTGGGGGAGATCATCCAGGACTACGACAGTGACAAGATGTTCCCCGCCTATGGCTTTGGAGCCAAGCTGCCACCGGACGGCAAGATCTCCCATGCCTTCCCACTGGTGAGAGAAAGGGGGAGGGAGAGAGAGGGAGTGAGAATGATACAATTCTCTACCAGTGTTTTATTGTGTTCACGATGGACTTAGTGTGGGGAATGCTCAGGCACCGTTTCATTTATTGCAAAGAGGTGCTGGTAGTTCTTCCTGCAGTTTTACTGATCCACAGAAGGGTCCTCAGTCCTTGGAAGTATATAAATACTTTTTTACAACAACGTCCCTTCTGTAATGTGTTTTTACTGATGTGAAGTTGCCATCCACATTGCTTTCTTTATTCATACACTTCCATTTATGGATAAGAGTTCATATCAAACAAGAGTCAGAAACTAAAATAATGTACAGCATATCGGTAAGTATTCAGACCCCTTGACTTTTTCCACATTTTGTTACGTTACAGCCTTATTCTAAATTGGATTAAATAAATAAAAATGTCATCAATATACACACAATACCCCATACAGGTTTTTAGACATTTTTGCAAATGTATAAAAAAAAAAAAAAACTGAAATACCTTATTTACATAAGTATTCAGACCCTTTGCTATGAGACTCGAAATTGAGCTCAGGTGCATCCTGTTTCCATTGATCATCCTTGAGATGTTTCTACAACTTGATTGGAGTCCACCTGTGGTAAATTAAATTGATTGGACATGTTTTGGAAAGGCACACACCTGTCTACAGTGCATTCGGAAAGTATTCAGACCCCTTCCCTTTATCCACATTTTGTTGTGTTACAGCCTTATTCTAAAATGAATTAAATAAATGTTTTTCCTCATCAATCTACACACAATACCCCATAATGACAAAGCGAAAACAGGTTTTTAGATGTTTACAAATGTATATAAAAATTAAAAAAACAGATACCTTATTTACATAAGTATTCAGACCCTTTACTAAGAGACTCGAAATTGAGCTCAGGTGCATCCTGTTTCCATTGATCATCTTTGAGATGTTTCCACCTGTGGTAAATTCAATTGATTGGACATGATTTGGAAAGGCACACACATGTCTATATAAGGTCCCACAGTTGACAGTGCATGTCAGAGCAAAAACCAAGCCATGAGGTCGAAGGAATTGTCCATAGAGATCTGAGACAGGATTGTGTTGAGGCACAGATCTGGGGAAGGGTACCAAAATTTTTTTGCAGCATTGAAGATCCCCAAGAACACAGTGGCCTCCATTCTTAAATGGAAGAAGTTTGGAACCACCAAGACTCTTCCTAGAGCTGGCTGCCCGACCAAACTGACCAAGAACCCGATGGTCACTCTGACAGAGCTCCAGAGTTCCTCTGTGGAGATGGGAGAACCTTCCAGAAGGACAACCATCTCTGCAGCACTCCACCAATCAGGCCTTTATGGAAGAGTGCCCAGATGGAATCCACTCCTCAGTCAAAGGCACATGACAGCCCGTTTGGAGTTTGCCAAAAGGCACCTAAAGGACTCACAGACCATGAGAAACAAGATTCTCTGGTCTGATGAAACCAAGATTGAACTCTTTGGTCTGAATGCCAAGCGTCTGGAGGAAACCTGGCACCTGGTGAAGCATGGTGGTCGCAGCATCATGCTGTGGGGATGTTTTTCAGCGGCAGGGACTGGGAGACTAGTCAGGATTGAGGCAAAGATTAATGGAGGAAAGTACAGAGAGAACCTTGATGAAAACCTGCTCCAGAGCGCTCAGGACCTCAGACTGGGGCGAAGGTTCACCTTCCAACAGGACAGCGACCCTAAGCACACAGCCAAGACAACGCAGGAGTGGCTTCGGGATAAGTCTCTGAATGTCCTTGAGTGGCCCAGCCAGAGCCCGGAATTGAGCCTGATCGAACATCTCTGGAGAGACCTGAAAATAGCTGTGCAGTGACGCTCCCCATCCAACCTGACAGAGCTTGAGAGGATCTGCAAAGAAGAATGGGAGAATTTTCACCTTTATTTAACCAGGTAAGCCAGTTGAGAACAAGTTCTCATTTACAACTGCGACCTGTTGTGTAGATTGATGAGGAAAATAAACAATTTAATCAATTTTAGAACAAGGCTGTAACGTAACAAAATGTGGAAAAAGTCAAGGGGTCTGAATACTTTCCGAATGCACTGTATGTATCCATCTGTCGGGCTCAGATGCAAGACCTTGCAGTGCGTTGAAATAGCCTATTTCTGAGTAGTGAAGACCATCTTCTGTACATCCCCTATATCAATTTGTATCCAAGGCTGACTGAAGCTCCAAGCCAAATCTATTATTTTCTTAGCAATGAAAATACAGTTAACTGTGAAATACTTGATTTTGTAAACTGAAATTCTCCCAATACCTATCTGTGTTATGCCTACTGACATGAGGCACTCATACTTCTATACTACATAACATCATTGCATAAGGAACATACATCGTCAGAAGGCAAAAGGTCAGTATTGCCTTGATTCAGTGCTGAGTTTCCTTAGTTTCTGGGATTTTCTGTGAAGTCTGACAATGACTCTATCCACCCCTACAGCCCACATGAATGACACCGTGAACACATTACCTTAACATGGGGTAGTAAAGTCATGAAGAACACGAAAACCTCTAAATATGTCAACACAAAACAGTGTTTGAACAAGGGTAGATGAAAAAACCTTGTGAGTCAGAAAATGGCTCGAAGAGAAAGAAAATAAATCCATCTGTTTGTTGCGGAAAAGTGCGAACCAAACGAGGGACCAGACAGATGCGGAGACCGGAATAGACTTTGGAGGACGTAGCACTTAGCTTAGCATCATGAACTGATGAGGAAAGAACAACAAACAGTAAACACTAAAAGCACAAAAAAAAAAAAAATCTCCTCAGATTCTAGACGTCTACTATCTCCCTGGACAGACGTAAAACAAAAAGAGGAGGAATTCTTGAACAAAGAAGAGTAAAAAAACAAAATGAGTTTTATTTTCAGCAACAACAAAAATCCCAAAGCTGGAGGAATTCGCCTTAAAGAAGTCTCCTTCACGTGAAGGAAATTATACAAAGGTCGAAGCAAAACAACACAGTGGACTGTAAGGAAAATGGACAATAAAGTACTTATTCTCCATTTAAATTGCCCTCTATAGGTAGCAATGTTTTCAAAGTACTATGCCCTTTGATCTTGATGACAGGCTTATAACGTAGCGTTCTACGCTAACATTTTAGTTCAGCACTTGTGTATGTTGCGGTATGTCTGGTTGAGAGGGTTATGAAGTGCTATGACAATGTTATGAAGCCTGTACAAGCAATGGTTGCTGCAGTAATGGTTGATACAGATGTGTGATACAAGTCATGTCTCACCCAATTCTCATTGTGCAAATAAAGTACGTTTGAGCTGGCCGTCTGTAAAATGTAGAATCATAACTTTCTACTATACTTTCTGTCCCATGAAGTCTGTCCCATAAGGTCAATGATAGTCATGTCACAACAATGTGTCAGTGTGCATTTGTGGCTAGTTATACAACCTGTTTTACCAGCTACAGTTGCGGACACCAAAAAAGTGTGTTGCACATCTGCCATCTGTCTCTTCTTTTAACGTGTTAATTTCTTCCTTTTAATTAGGTTTCTCTTCAAAGAGAATGAGGAAGATCAGACGGCAGTTCACTCGTTTTTCACAGATGGACTTTAATAAAGGCCTGAAGAACACTCTTTTCTCCTGGCCGGACAGGGCTTAAAGCAGACTCAGTCTTTTACGTTGGCTGAATGACTGTTGGCTATTTAACGTGTTTGTATTATGTGACAATAAATTCATTTTTGGGAACAGACATATTGTTTGCTGGATTATTTTTGTTCTTGTGTCTGATTTACCAGACGAGGGCATTTCTCTTTTTCACATTGTCTAAAGAAAATATTCAGCAACTTCAATTCTCCCATTACCTTTCAGTCCTGTGTTATGCCTACTGACATGAGGCAAAAAGAAAACACTGATACTCGCATACTTCATATATAACATCATTGTTTAATGAACGTGCATTGTCAGAAGCATAAGTCATCATACATCGTCACAACGGACGTTGACTTCATAAAGACTTCTTCTTCTACAGAACTCCAACAGTGAGAACCCTAACTGTGTGGGGATCGAGGGAGTGTTGGAGGCGTACTTCCAGAGTCTCCGCACCGTTCAGCTCTACGGACCCACCAACTTCGCTCCTGTCATCAACCAGGTGGCACGGTGAGAGAATGACAGGAGATGAACACACACACACACACATATACACACACACAAACACATACAGAAAGAGTACAGACACACACATACACACAGGCAGTACAGTCACACACACACACACACACACACACACACACACGCACACACACACACATACACACACACACTTTAAACCCCCTATGCTCCTTTGAGACCCCTCTTTCAAAGTCACTGAGATCTCTTCTTCTAACCATGGTAACCAAAATAATGGACAACTGGGCATTTTTATACATGACCGTAAGCATGTTGGGATGTTCATTTCTTAATTAACTCAGGAACCACACCTGTGAGAAAGCACCCGCTTTCAATATACTTTTTAACCCTCATTTACTCAAGTGTTTCCTTATTTTGACAGTTAGCTGTACAGTGGGGGAAAAAAATATTTAGTCAGCCACCAATAGTGCAAGTTCTCCCACTTAAAAAGATGAGAGAGGCCTGTAATTTTCATCATAGGTACACGTCAACTATGACAGACAAATTGAGAGAAAACATTTCCAGAAAATCACATTGTAGGATTTTTTATGAATTTATTTGCAAATTATGGTGGAAAATAAGTATTTGGTCACCTACAAACAAGCAAGATTTCTGGCTCTCACAGACCTGTAACTTCTTCTTTAAGAGGCTCCTCTGTCCTCCACTCGTTACCTGTATTAATGGCACCTGTTTGAACTTGTTATCAGTATAAAAGACACCTGTCCACAACCTCAAACAGTCACACTCCAAACTCCACTATGGCCAAGACCAAAGAGCTGTCAAAGGACACCAGAAACAAAATTGTAGACCTGCACCAGGCTGGGAAGACTGAATCTGCAATAGGTAAGCAGCTTGGTTTGAAGAAATCAACTGTGGGAGCAATTATTAGGAAATGGAAGACATACAAGACCACTGATAATCTCCCTCGATCTGGGGCTCCACGCAAGATCTCACCCCGTGGGGTCAAAATGATCACAAGAACGGTGAGCAAAAATCCCAGAACCACATGGGGGGACCTAGTGAATGACCTGCAGAGAGCTGGGACCAAAGTAACAAAGCCTACCATCAGTAACACACTACGCCGCCAGGGACTCAAATCCTGCAGTGCCAGACGTGTCCCCCTGCTTATGCCAGTACATGTCCAGGCCCGTCTGAAGTTTGCTAGAGTGCATTTGGATGATCCAAAAGAGGATTGGGAGAATGTCATATGGTCAGATGAAACCAAAATATAACTTTTTGGTAAAAACTCAACTCGTCGTGTTTGAAGGACAAAGAATGCTGAGTTGCATCCAAAGAACACCATACCTACTGTGAAGCATGGGGGTGGAAACATCATGCTTTGGGGCTGTTTTTCTGCAAAGGGACCAGGACGACTGATCCGTGTAAAGGAAAGAATGAATGGGGCCATGTATCGTGAGATTTTGAGTGAAAACCTCCTTCCATCAGCAAGGGCATTGAAGATGAAACGTGGCTGGGTCTTTCAGCATGACAATGATCCCAAACACACCGCCCGGGCAACGAAGGAGTGGCTTCGTAAGAAGCATTTCATGGTCCTGGAGTGGCCTAGACAGTCTCCAGATCTCAACCCCATGGATATTTTTTTCTCATTTTGTCTGTCATAGTTGACGTGTACCTATGATGAAAATTACAGGCCTCTCTCATCTTTTTAAGTGGGAGAACTTGCACAATTGGTGGCTGACTAAATACTTTTTTTCCCCACTGTATATACGTGCTTTGACTTGCTTGACACAATACGAGAGTCACATACACGCAAATACACTACATGACCAAAAGTATGTGGACACCTGCTCGTCGAACATCTAATTCCAAAATCATGGGCATTAATATGGAGTTGGTCCCCCCTTTGCTGCTATAACAGCTTCCACTCTTCTGAGAAGGCTTTCCACTAGATGTTGGAACTTGCTTCCATTCAGCCACAAGAGCATTAGTGAGGTCTGGCACTGATGATGGGCGATTAGGCCTGTCTCGCAGTCGGCATTCCAATTCATACCAAAGGTCTTCGATGGGGTTGAGGTCAGGGCTCTGTGCAGGCCAGTCAAGTTCTTCCACAGCGATCTCGACAAACTTTCTGTATGGACCTCGCTTTGTGCAGGGGGGCATTGTCATGCTGAAACAGGAAAGGACCTTCCACAAACTGTTGCCACGAAGTTGGAAGCACAGAATTGTCTAGAATGTCATTGTATGCTGTAGCGTTAAGATTTCCCTTCACTGGAACTAATGGGCCTAGCCCGAACCATGAAAAACAGCCCCAGACCATTATTCCTCCTCCACCAAACTTAACAGTTGGCACTATGCATTCGGGCAGGTAGCGTTCTCCTGGCATCTGCAAAACCCAGATTCGTCCATCGGACTGCCAGATGGTGAAGCGTGATTCATCACTCCAGAGAACGCGTTTCCAAAGTCCAATGGCGGCGAGCTTTACACCACTCCAGCCAACGCTTGGCATTGCGCATGGTGATCTTAGGCTTGTGTGCGGCTGCTCGGCCATGGAAACCCATTTCATGAAGCTCCCGACGAACAGTTCGTGTGCTGATGTTGCTTCCAGAGGCAGTTTGGAATTCGAGGACAGACTACTTTTACGCGCTACTCGCTTCAGCACTTGGCAGTGCCATTCTGTGAGCTTGTGTGGCCTACCGGCTGAGTTGTTGTTGCTCCTAGAAGTTTCCACTTCACAATAAGAGCACTTACAGTTGACTGGGGCAGCTTTAGTAGGACACACATTTGATGAACTGACTTGTTAGAAAGGTGGCATCCTATGATGGTGTCACGTTGAAAGTCACAACGATATTATAACCGCGATTGATAATAGACAGTACTGTGCAGCCGTCTTCATCGACCTGGCCAAGGCTTTCGACTCTGTCAACCACCGCATTCTTATTGGCAGACTAAATAGCCTTGGTTTCTCAAATGACTGCCTCGCCTGGTTCACCAACTACTTCTCAGATAGAGTTCAGTGTGTCAAATCGGAGGGCCTGTTGTCTGGACCTATGGCAGTCTCTATGGGGGTGCCACAGGGTTCAATTCTTGGGCCGACACTTTTCTCTGTGTATATCAATGATGTCGCTCTTGCTGCTGGTGACTCTCAGATCCACCTCTACGCAGACGACACCATTTTGTATACATCTGGCCCTTCATTGGACACTGTGTTAACAAACCTCCAAACGAGCTTCAATGCCATACAACAATCCTTCAGTAGCCTCCAACTGCTCTTAAACACTAGTAAAACTAAATGCATGCTTTTCAATCGAACGCTGCTGGCACCCGCCCACCCGACTAGAATCACCACTCTCGACGGGTCTGACCTAGAGTATGTGGACAACTACAAATACCTAGGTGTCTGGTTAGACTGTAAACTCAACTTCCAGACTCACATAAAGAATCTCCAATCCAAAGTTAAATCTAGAATCGGCTTCCTATTTCGCAATAAAGCCTCCTTCACTCATGCTGCCAAACATGCCCTCGTAAAACTGACTATCCTACCGATCCTTGACTTCGGCGATGTAATTTACAAAATAGCCTCCAACACTCTACTCAGCAAATTGGATGTAGTCTATCACAGTGCCATCCGTTTTGTCTCCAAAGCCCCATACACTACCCACCACTGTGACCTGTACCCTCTTGTTGGCTGGTCCTCACTACATGTTCGTCGTCAAACCCACTGGCTCCAGGCCATCTATAAATCACTGCTAGGCAAATCCCCGCCTTATCTTAGCTCATTGGTCACCATAGCAGCACCCACCCGTAGTCTGCGCTCCAGCAGGTATATCTCACTGGTCATTCCCAAAGCCAACACCTCCTTTGGCCGCCATTCCTTCCAGTTCTCTGCTGCCAATGACTGGAACGAATTGCAAAAATCTCTGAAGCTGGAGACTCTTATCTCCCTCAATAACTTTAAGCATCAGTTGTCAGAGCACCTTACCGATCACTGCACCTGTACACAGCCCATCTGAAATTAGCCCACCCAACTACCTCATCCCTATATTGTTATTTATTTTGCTCTTTTGCACCCCAGTATCTCTATTTGCACATAATCTCTTGCACATCTAGCATTCCAGTGTTAATACTATTGTAATTATTCTGCACTATAGCCTATTTATTGCCTTACCTCCATAACTTGCTACATTTGCACACACTGTATATATATTTTCTGTTGTATTTCTGACTTTATGTTTTTTACCCCATATGTAACTCTGTGTTGTTTTTATTGCACTACTTTGCTTTATCTTGGCCAGGTCGCAGTTGTAAATGAGAACCTGTTCTCAACTGGCTTACCTGGTTAAATAAAGGTGAAAAAATAAAAATAAATAACTGAGCTCTTCAGCAATGTTGTCTATGGAGATTGCATGGCTGTGTGCTCGATTTTGTACACCTGTCAGCAATGGGTGTGGCTGAAATAGCCAAATCCACTAATTTGAAGCAGTGTCCACATACCTTTGTATATACATTATGCAAACACACAAACTCCCTCACCCTCCCCCACAAAACATACACACACACACACAACCACACACACTCCTCTCCCCTGCAGTTCTCCATCCTTAGGTTGCCCTAGGCCCCGAGAGTTAATTTGACAAGTTCTCCCCTAAGCTCTCGCTCTCTCTCTCTCTCCTCTCTCTCTCTCTCTCTCTCTCTCTCTCGCTCTCTGTCTCTCTCTGTCTCTGTCTCTATGTATCTCTCTCTCTCTCTCTCTCTCTCCCTCAATCTCTCTCTGACACACAGCCTAGCTTAGCTGCTCTCCCCTTCTCTCGGTGTGCTCATGCATTCTTAATAAGCTGGAATGGGCCTTGGGACCATTACAGCTTGTCAGGAGTTGTGTTGCTGAATGTTGTCTGAATGTATAGGACACTGTAGTACTAGAGTGGGCCTTGTAGTTCATAGAAATATAAATCATTATATGGTTTAGTTGTTGTAGCACTAGAAAGGAAAAGTAGATTTACTTTTGTCTGAATGTGTTTTCATGGTATTCCATCTCTTATTCTAAGGCGGTCCATAGAGGTGTTATATTGTGTCCAGGCATGCTTTCCATAGAAAATAGTAGAGCATCGAATATGAATAATAGAAAATCTTCTGTTATTGGTAGTATCCCAGCTAGGAAGTAAGACTACACCCAAACTAAATCAAATATTTTATGAGGCAAAACTTTTTTAAATGTATTTCATGAAATGTACCTTCTCTTTATTTTTAGCTGTCTCATAATATGTAAGTATGGCAATATCCTTTCCAGCGAATGCGGCAGCTCGGTTGCATAACTAAATAGAGTGGGATGCTGTGGCTCGACTGTTGCCTCAAGGACTTAATGAGCTCTCATTCAATGAGGTGCTATATTACCATGACGATGATGATGATGTAGCTGATGATTAGCACCACCACGAGAGAATGAGAGGAATAATATTATCTCTTTCCCCTCCTCTCTCCCTCCTCTCCACCTCCCTCCCTCCTCTCTCCCTCCTCTCCACCTCCCTCCTCTCTCCCTCCTCTCCACCTCCCTCCCTCCTCTCTCCCTCCTCTCCACCTCGCTCCCTCCTCTCTCCCTCCTCTCCTCTCCACCTCCCTCCTCTCTCCCTCCTCTCCACCTCCCTCCTCTCTCCCTCCTCTCCACCTCCCTCCCTCCTCTCTCCCTCCTCTCCACCTCCCTCCTCTCTCCCTCCTCTCCACCTCCCTCCTCTCTCCCTCCTCTCCACCTCCCTCCCTCCTCTCTCCCTCCTCTCCACCTCGCTCCCTCCTCTCTCCCTCCTCTCCTCTCCACCTCCCTCCTCTCTCCCTCCTCTCCTCTCCACCTCCCTCCTCTCTCCCTCCTCTCCACCTCCCTCCCTCCTCTCTCCCTCCTCTCCACCTCCCTCCTCTCTCCCCTCCTCTCCACCTCCCTCCTCTCCACCTCCCTCCTCTCTCCCTCCACTCTCCCTCCCTCCTCTCCCACCTCCCTCCTCTCTCCCTCCTCTCCACCTCCCTCCTCTCCACCTTCTCTCCACCTCCCTCCTCTCTCCCTCCTCTCCACCTCCCTCCTCTCTCCCTCCCTCCTCTCCACCTTCTCTCCACCTCCCTCCTCTCTCCCTCCTCTCCACCTCCCTCCTCTCTCTCTCCCTCCTCTCCACCTCCCTCCTCTCTCCCTCCTCTCCACCTCCTTCCTCTCTCTCTCCCTCCTCTCCACCTCCCTCCTCTCTCCCTCCTCTCACTCTCCCTCCTCTCCACCTCCCTCCTCTCCACCTCCCTCCTCTCTCCCTCCTCTCCACCTCCCTCCTCTCCACCTCCCTCCTCTCTCCCTCCCTCCTCTCCACCTCCCTCCTCTCTCCCTCCCTCCTCTCTCCCTCCCTCCTCTCTCCCTCCTCTCCACCTCCCTCCTCTCCACCTCCCTTCTCTCTCCCTCCTCTCCACCTCCCTCCTCTCTCCCTCCCTCCTCTCTCCCTCCTCTCCACCTCTCTCCTCTCTCCCTCCCTCCTCTCCACCTCCCTCTCTCTCAATCTTTCTCAGATTTTCCCTACATTCCATTTGTTATGCTTCGTCATCCTCCTCTCCTCCTTCTCTTCCCTTGTTCCGGCTCTGAGCCGGTCGGCTCGTGTGGCTGTGGGTGCTTGTGGGACAAAGATGGTGATGATGATGATGATGATGAGGAGGAGGAGGAGGAGGAGGAGGAGGAGGAGGAGGAGGAAGGTGGGCGGTAAAGCTAAGGCCCTCCAGTCATGTGGATTTGTCAATATGTGATGTGTGGGGGTGAATCAATCCACTCTCTAGGCTCCTTCACCTCCTATAACCCAGCACAGCACCAGAGACCATAGTAATAACTACCACATTATAGTATAACTACCACATTATAGCATAACTACCACATTATAGTATAACTACCACATTATAGTATAACTACCACATTATAGTAATAACTACCACATTATAGTATAACTACCACATTATAGTATAACTACCACATTATAGTATAACTACCACATTATAGTATATCTACCACATTATAGTATAACTACCACATTATAGTAATAACTACCACATTATAGTATAACTACCACATTATAGTATAACTACCACATTATAGTAATAACTACCACATTATAGTATAACTACCACATTATAGTATAACTACCACATTATAGTATATCTACCACATTATAGTATAACTAACACATTATAGTAATAACTACCACATTATAGTAATAACTACCACATTATAGTAATAACTACCACATTATAGTATAACTACCACATTATAGTATAACTACCACATTATAGTAATAACTACCACATTATAGTATAACTACCACATTATAGTAATAACTACCACATTATAGTAATAACTACCACATTATAGTATAACTACCACATTATAGTAATAACTACCACATTATAGTATAACTACCACATTATAGTAATAACTACCACATTATAGTAATAACTACCACATTATAGTACTAACTACCACATTACAGTATAACTACCACATTATAGTAATAACTACCACATTATAGTAATAACTACCACATTATAGTATAACTACCACATTATAGTAATAACTGCCACATTATAGTATAACTAACACATTATAGTAATAACTACCACATTATAGTAATAACTACCACATTATAGTATAACTACCACATTATAGTAATAACTACCACATTATAGTAATAACTACCACATTATAGTATAACTACCACATTATAGTATAACTACCACATTATAGTAATAACTACCACATTATAGTATAACTACCACATTATAGTAATAACTACCACATTATAGTATAACTACCACATTATAGTATAACTACCACATTATAGTAATAACTACCACATTATAGTACTAACTACAACATTATAGTAATAACTACCACATTATAGTATAACTACCACATTATAGTAATAACTACCACATTATAGTAATAACTACCACATTATAGTAATAACTACCACATTATAGTATAACTTCCACATTATAGTAATAACTACCACATTATAGTATAACTACCACATTATAGTAATAACTACCACATTATAGTAATAACTACCACATTATAGTAATAACTACCACATTATAGTAATAACTACCACATTATAGTATAACTACCACATTATAGTAATAACTACCACATTATAGTATAACTACCACATTATAGTATAACTACCACATTATAGTAATAACTACCACATTATAGTAATAACTACCACATTATAGTAATAACTACCACATTATAGTAATAACTACCACATTATAGTATAACTACCACATTATAGTATAACGACCACATTATAGTAATAACTACAACATCTTAGTATAACTACCACATTATAGTATAACTACCACATTATAGTATAACTACCACATTATAGTAATAACTACCACATTATAGTAATAACTACCACATTATAGTATATCTACCACATTATAGTACCTACTACCACATTCCACCTCAAAACAAGGGCTCCGGGGAATTATTTTGGTTCTCGAACACCACCCACCTCTCCCATCCACTGGTTCCTGGAGAGGGAGAGAGAGAGAGAGACTTTCATACACCAGTGAGAGAGAAGTAGACACAGAGAGATAGAGAGGATGTGATAGTACTCAACTCCATTTACCCTGCACTCTTTTCCTCTGCCCCTCTGGCCAGACGGTGAGAGTGAGCCAATCCGACAGTGAGTCAGCGAGTCTTCGTCCAATCAGACAGGCAGCCAGCAGGTCTTCGTCCGCCCCGCTGAGTCTTACCATTACCTGCCAGACAAACACCTACACAAAAACACTCAGCAACAACTGACACGTTTATGTGAACAGTCTGGACAACGCAACACTTCTATAACAACAGTCTTGACAACACAACACTTCAATAACAAGTCTTGACAACCCAACACTTCTATAACAACATTCTGGACAACGCAACACTTCTATAACAACAGTCTGGACAATGCAACACTTCTATAACAACAGTCTCGACAATGCAACACTTTTACCGTAAAACGTCAAATAAAAGCCCGGGCCCTTATTTGCTTCAATTACTGAACATAACCGTTGCTTATTAGAGACAGCATTCTATCTGAGCCAGGCGTCTGTTTCCTTAATGCACACAGCTTTTGCTTAATCAATTGTTGAAAAGACGACCACACTGTTTATTGTGACCAGTATGACCAGTATAAACATTAAAATAACACATCCATCACAGATCAGACTTGTAAAGAATACAGTAGGCTTGCGATCATACACCCACTGATTTTGCACTTCAGCACCATTCTCCCACTCATAGAGCCCCACAGTGGCGATGTCATAATACCCATAACACCTAGCGATCAAACAGGGAAATAATAACAAATGGGTATTACGAATCATACTGTGATACTCTATTGTGCCTTGTATCCCGGTAGTTGCAGCGATATCACAGCAGATAGACTTCAGTATTCATTGTTGGACCATGTCAAACCAGACTGCTGTCTCATCCATGATGTTGCTCTTCTTTTTCTTCTTTTGCGCAATCTTTACAATTTATTTAGACCCGCCGTTTATTAGAAACAAAAGTTTACTTGCTGAAATGTGCGCTGATGCCCAGCTTTTAAAAGGGACAGGCGGCTATTTGAGATTCTTAGTTTATTTGAAGTTTTACAGTATGTGAACATTCTCGACAACACAACATTTCTATATCAACTGTCTAGACAACACAACACTTTTATGTCAACAGTCTAGGCCAGGCAAGTCACCCGTAATACAAGTCAGTATTCGACGTCAGAGGACGTTGGGAGATGACGTAGAAACCGGCCACTAGGGGCAACAGTGATCATTGTTACCTTCAAGTAGTTTTTTTGTTTGTTGCTAGGGCGTTCTGGATGAGCATAAGCATCTGCCTCTGATTCCAAAGGTTGCATGTTTGAAAGTTATTTTTGATATTTTTGTTTTACCTGAAGAATTCAGAGTTAATGCCCTTACCTGAAGAATTCAGAGTTAATGCCCTTACCTTAAGAATTCGGAGTTAATGCCTAAACTTAACCTTAAACACTTCGAAATTGGACGTTTGGAACAACTTCGAAATCTGACGTTTGAGAAACATGGATGAACGTCTAATTCTGACGTGAGACTGTGAGAGCTAGACAACATAATGTCTGACAATGGAGCACAGTTTAGTGTAACGGTATTCAAATAGTTGTGTAATGCTATATTACTACAGAAAACCAGAAGACAGAAGAAAGTCTCCCACTACACACACACACACACACACACACACACACATACACATATACACACACGCTGAGTTTCAACCAGTGGTGTGTTGCTCTATGCAGGTGTGCTGAGGATGTGACGGACGGATCCCAGTACTTTGTGCTGTTGATGATCACAGACGGAGTCATCTCAGACATGGTGCAGACCAAGGAGGCTGTGGTCAATGTGAGTGCTCATCATGCTTGTGTGTGTGTTTCCATGTGTGGTGTGTACGTATTTAGGCGTGATGATGACATCGGTGGTCCATAAGCGTGTGTCCCAAAATGTGGCATGGGACGTCATAATGAAGTCATTTTCTGTGTGTGTGTGTGTGTGTGTGTGTGTGTGTGTGTGGATGTGTGTGTGTGAGTGTGGGTGGGTGGGTGTGGGTGGGTGTGTGTGTGGGTGGGTGGATGGATGTGTATTGGTGGGTGTGTGTGAGTGTGGGTGGGTGGGTGGGTGGGTTAATGTGTGGGTGTGTGGGTGGGCGCATGTATACCTCACACATCACCTTTGTGTTATCCCCTTTCTCACAGGCTGCCGCTCTGCCCATGTCTATCATCATAGTGGGAGTAGGCCCTGCTGAGTTTGACGGTAAGTGTGTGTGTGTGTGTGGGTAAGTGTGTGCGTGTGCTCATGAACATCCGGCATGCGTGCATGTGTGTGTGCGCACGCCCAAAGTGGTTAGCTAGCTACACTGCCAAAAAAAACATTAAAGCCTTTTAAAGTTCAAAGCACACAGCTTCTGATCAGAGGTTCCACTGCCTGTGAAGTGCACTAAAGATCAGCAGGGTAGGTGACAAAACAACACTTACTGCAATCTCCTTCCCAAAGGTTTTAGGAACTGGTGAATCCCCTCCCCGCTCTCCATCTCTTCCAAATGTATCTCCCCCTGCCTTAAAGCTACAGCGAGGATGCCCATCCCTCCTCCTGCAGAGCTACAGCGAGGATGCCCAACCCTCCTCCTGCAGAGCTACAGCGAGGATGCCCATCCCTCCTCCTGGAGAGCTACAGCGAGGATGCCCAACCCTCCTCCTGCAGAGCTACAGCGAGGATGCCCAACCCTCCTCCTGCAGAGCTACAGCGAGGATGCCCATTCCTCCTCCTGGAGAGCTAAAGCAAGGATGCCCATTCCTCCTCCTGGAGAGCTACAGCGAGGATGCCCAACCCTCCTCCTGCAGAGCTACAGCGAGGATGCCCAACCCTCCTCCTGCAGAGCTACAGCGAGGATGCCCATTCCTCCTCCTGGAGAGCTAAAGCAAGGATGCCCATTCGTCCTCCTGGAGAGCTACAGCGAGGATGCCCATTCCTCCTCCTGGAGAGCTAGGCTTTTGCTCTGGCCCTGTCCTACTCTTCTAACACAACTGATTTGATCCTGACGAGCAGCTTGAGTCTTATAGTAGGGGTGGAACAAAAGCCTACACACCCAAGGTGTTTGTACATCAAATTGATCAGAAATACAGTGTAGACATTGTTAATGTTGTAAATGGCTATTGTAGCTGGAAACTGCTGATTTTTAATGGAATATCTACATAGGCGTACAGAGGCCCATTATCAGCAACCATCAGTCCTGTGTTCCAATGGCACATTGTGTTTGCTAATCCAAGTTTATCATTTTAAAAGGCTAATTGATCATTAGAAAACCCTTTTGCAATTATGTTAGCACAGCTGAAAACTGTAGTGCTGATTAAAGAAGCAATACAACTGGCCTTCTTGAGACTAGTTGAGTTTCTGGAGCATCAGCAATTGTGGGTTTGATTACAGGCTCAAAATGGCCAGAAACAAATAACTTTCTTCTAAAACTCGTCAGTCTATACTTGTTCTGAGAAATGAAGGCTATTCCATGCGAGAAGTTGAAGATCTCGTACAATGCTGTGTACTACTCCCTTCACAGAACAGTGCAAACTGGCTCTAACCAGAATAGAAAGAGGAGTGGAAGGCCCCGGTGCACAACTGAGCAAGAAACAGACGCCTCACAGGTCCTCAACTGGCAGCTTCATTAAATAGTACCCGCAAAACACCAGTCTCAACGTCAACAGTGAAGAGGCGACTCCGGGATGTTGACCTTCTAGGCAGAGTTGCAAAGAAAAAGCGATATCTCAGACTGGCCAATAAAAATAAAAGATTAAGATGGGCAAAAGAACACAGACACTGGACAGAGGAAGATTGGAAAAAAGTGTTATGGACAGACAAAATCGAAGTTTGAGGTATTCGGATCACAAAGAAGAACATTTCTGAGACGCAGACCAAATGAAAAGATGCTGGAGGAGTGCTTGATGCCATCTGTCAAGCATGGTGGAGGCAATGTGATGGTCTGGGGGTGGTAAAGTGGTGGTAAAGTGGGAGATTTGTACAGGGTAAAAGGGATCTTGAAGAAGGAAGGCTATCACTCCATTTTGCAACGCCATGCCATACCCTGTGGATGGTGCTTGATTGGAGACAATTTCCTCCTACAACAGGACAATGACCCAAAGCACAGCTCCAAACTATGCAATAAATAATTAGGGAAGAAGCAGTCTGCTGGTATTCTGTCTATAATGGAGTGGCCAGCACAGTCACCGAATCTCAACCCTATTGAGCTATTGTGGGAGCAGCTTGACCGTATCATACGTAAGAAGTGCCCATCAAGCCAGTCCAACTTGTGGGAGGTGCTTCAGGAAGCATGGGGTGAAATCTCTTCAGATTACCTCAACAAATTGACAACTAGAATGCCAAAGGTCTGCAAGGCTGTAATTGCTGCAAATGGAGGATTCTTTGACGAAAGCAAAGTTTGAAGGACACAATTATTATTTCAATTAATTAAATCATTATAACCTTGTCAATGACTACATTTCCTATGGATTTTGCTATATTTCCTATTCAAACTAATTTCATGTATGTTTTCATGGAAAAGTGACCCCAAACTTTTGAACGGTAGTGTATGTATTTGTATTTATATGTATGTATGTACACTACCGATAAAAGGTTTTAGAACACCTACTCATTCAAGGGTTTTTCAATGGTGAAGACATCAAAACTATGAAATAACACATATGGAATCATGTAGTAACCAAAAAAGTGTTAAACAAATCAAAATATATTTTATATTTGAGATTCTTCAAATAGCCACCCTTTGCCTTGATGACAGCTTTGCACACTCTTGGCATTCTCTCAACCAGCTTCATGAGGTAGTCACCTGGAATGCCTTTCAATTAACAGGTGTGCCTTCTCAAAAGTTAATTTGTGGAATTTCTTTCCTTCTTAATGCGTTTGAGCCAGTCAGTTGTGTTGTGACAAGGTATGGGGGGTATACAGAAGATAGCCCTATTTGGTAAAAGACCAAGTCCATATTATGGCAAGAACATCTCAAATAAGCAAAGAGAAACGACAGTCCATCATTACTTTAAGACATGAAGGTCAGTCAATACAGAACATTTCAAGAACTTTGAAAGTTTCTTCAAGTGCAGTCGCAAACACCATCAAGCGCTATGATGAAACTGGCTCTCATGAGGACCGCCACAGGAATGGAAGACCCAGAGTTACCTCTGCTGCAGAGGATAAGTTCATTAGAGTTACCAGCCTCATAAATTGCAGCCCAAATAAATGCTTCACAGAGTTCAAGTAACAAACACATCTCAACATCAACTGTTCAGAGGAGACTGTGTGAATCTGTCATGAGCCCTCTCACTCCACCGGGTTACCACCTTAAGCTCTCCTTTGTCAGATCGTCTGCAAAGCTCACACCCGGAACCTGTGTGCTCGCGCTTCTGGCTCACCCTCGTTTTGTGACCCCGGACCTGCCTGTTTCTTGGATACTCTTCTGCCCCAGGAAAACCAGACCTGCTTTCTGCCATTACGACTCCTGACTACTCTTCGACCCCGGTAACTCTGACCAGCCTTCTGCCTTGCTACAACGTATTTGGATTTCCCTTGAACTGTACTTCTGCCTTGTTTCATCCGCCCCGTTGTGTCTGTGTTTCCTCCCCCCCCAGGACTTCTGGACCACCAACCACCGGCGTCATCGGACGCATCGCTGCCACTGGGGGGGGGCACAGACCCAGCACATTGGACGGGATAACCCCTGGAGCCTTCACTCACTCCCTACTTCCCTTGTCCCTTAAGTTTTAATAAACTTTCTGGTGTGACGCAATTGTGGTCCTCTTGTCGTCTGTCTGAACCGTGACAGTACGATCTGACCATCATGGACTCAGCGCACACTTCCCCCGACATGGAAACCGAAGAACCTGAGCAACCCACCGCCATGCTACGCCTGGAACACACTGAGAGAGAGCTAGGCCGCATGAGCGGCGACATCACCTCTCTGCTTCAGGTCGGCCACCAACAGCATCAGCAGTTCCAGCAGCACCAGCAGCAGTCCCAGCAGCAGCAACAACAACTCGCCAGGATCATCCAACTCCTCACCAACCTTACCCCAGCCAGTCTGCCCACCAGCCCTGCCTCCGAGTTACCTGCCCCGGTCATTGCAGCCGCTGCCCCGAACCCAAGATTGGTAACCCCGAGCGGTTCAACGGCGATTCTACCCAGGTCCGGCCATTCCTGACTAGCTGCCGACTTCAGTTCTCCTTGCAGCCAAGGACCTTCGCCACGGAGGGGGCTAGGGTCGGGTATGCCATCACTCACCTGACGGGCCGAGCTCGACTCTGGGGAACAGCAGAGTTCGAACGTCAAACCCCCCGCATGTGCAACCTTCGACCTGTTTGCTGAGGAGATGCTGAAGGTGTTTGACCTGGATTCACCCACCGCAGAGGCGTCTCGTGAACTGTTCAGTATTCGACAAGGCAGACGTACAGTCGCAGACCATTCCATCGACTTCCGAACCCTGGCAAGACGTAGTTCTTGGAACACACCATCGTTGGTGGACGCGTTCTTCCATAGCTTGGCTGACTATATCAAGGACGAGTTGGTCTCCCATGAACTGCCTTCCACTCTTGATGAAGCCATCGCACTGACTGTCCGGATCGACAGAAGGATACAGACCCGTCGTCGTGAGAGGGGGCGCCAAGGTCCACCAACTACCGGCATTCGGAGAGATCCGACTGGGCTCCTGTCAGCTACTGCCACTCACCCAAGTCAGCTTGATCAGTCTGAGCCTATGGAGATTGGGCGAGCCTCTCTCACTCCTGCAGAGCGCCAGCGCCGCTTCACCTCAAACCTCTGCCTCTATTGTGGAGGTGATGGACATCGTGTGGTAACCTGCCCTATTAAAAGCCGAAGCTCACCGGGCATAGGGGGAGTCCGGTTGAGCTCAATGACCACCCAGTCCTCCGACCGCAAACCCTTGCTGCAAGTTCACCTCCGCCTCTCTGACTCAACTCACACCCTGGCTGCTCTGGTGGATTCGGGCGCCGAAGCCAACATAATGGACATCAAGCTGGCACGCCAACTGGGACTGGAGAACCTCCGTTTGACACCTCCTATTCCTGCCCGGGCACTGGACGGACACTTACTCGGATCGGTCACTCATGTCACGGCCCCGGTCTTGATGGGTCTGTCCGGAAACCATCAAGAAACTATCCAGTTTCACCTGCTCCCCTCTCCAGGCCAACCCCTCATCCTGGGTTACCCATGGCTCCGCCGGCACAACCCTCAGCTCGACTGGGTGACCGGGGTGATCAGGGAGTGGGGAGAGGACTGCCACCGAACCTGCCTGCTTGCTGCCGCACTACCCCCTCGGCCAGTACCTACTAACTCCCTACTGACCTCTCCCATGTCCCAGAATGCTACCATGGTCTCAGAGAAGTGTTTAACAAAGCAAGAGCCACATCTCTGCCCCCTCACCGACCGTACGACTGTGCCATCGACCTCCTCCCTGGAACAGCCCCTCCAAGGGGTCGTCTTTATTCGTTGTCTGCTCCTGAAAGAAGGTCCATGGAGGACTACATCAATGACTCTCTGTCCACAGGATTGATCCGTTCATCTTCATCTCCCGGCTGGTGCTGGCTTCTTCTTTGTGGGGAAGAGGGACGGATCTCTTCGCCCCTGCATCGACTACAGGGGACTCAACGACATCACAGTGAAAAACCGTTACCCTCTCCCTCTGCTCACCTCTGCTTTTGAGTTGCTCCAGGGAGCCACTGTTTTTACCAAGTTGGATCTCAGAAACGCTTACCACCTTGTGCGGATCCGGGAGGGAGATGAATGGAAGACCGCATTCAATACACCAACAGGCCACTACGAGTATCTGGTTATGCCTTTTGGCCTCACCAATGCTCCTGCTGTGTTCCAGGCTCTAGTGAATGATGTACTGCGGGACATGTTAAACAAGTTTGTCTTCGTTTACCTGGATGACATCTTAATCTACTCCAGAAACCTGTCTGAACACACCCGCCATGTCCAGCAAGTCCTTCATCGTCTTCTGGAGAATTCCCTCTACGCCAAGGCAGAGAAATGTGAGTTTCACGTCAAGACAGTGGCCTTCCTGGGGTACATAGTGGCAGAGGGAAGTATCCAAATGGATCCTGCCAAAGTATCAGCAGTCACTTCATGGCCAGTTCCGGAGAACAGAAAGAAGCTGCAACAGTTTCTGGGGTTTGCTAACTTCTATAGAAAGTTTATCCGGAACTACAGTACCGTTGCTGCCCCCTCTCACTGCTCTAACCAGCACCAAGCAACCCCTTCACCTGGACCCCAGCAGCCGACAAGGCCTTCAGTACCCTCAAGGTAAGGTTCACCTCCGGCTCCCATCCTCCAGATGCCTGACGTGGACCGGCAATTCATTGTGGAGGTGGACGCCTCGGATGTGGGAGTTGGTGCTGTGATTTCTCAGTGGGCTGCGGAGGATAGGAAGCTCCATCCCTGTGCCTTTTTCTCACGTCGGTTGTCCCCCTCTGAGTGCAATTACGACATAGGGAACCGAGAGCTGCTGGCTGTGAAGCTAGCCTTGGAGGAGTGGCGTCACTGGCTGGAGGGGTCCACCATTCCATTTCTCGTTTGGACCGATCATAAGAACTTGGAGTACATCCGCACGGCCAAACGGTTGAACTCCAGGCAGTCCCGCTGGGCCCTGTTCTTCACCAGGTTTAATTTCACTCTGTCATACCGGCCTGGATCACGCAACACCAAGCCAGACGCCCTCTCCCGTCTATTCCAGAAGGATGACAACCCCCTCCAAGGATCCTGTGTCGATTCTGCCAAGTCCCTGCATCGTAGCAGCTCTGACCTGGGCTGTTGAGGAACAGGTGCTGGAAGCTCTCCGTAACCAGCCCGGTCCCAGCACTTGCCCAGCTGACCGCCTTTTTGTCCCCGAAAACCTAAGGTCCCAGGTCGTTCAGTGGGGACATGACTCCCGCCTAGCTTGTCACCCTGGCTCCACCCGCACTTACAACCTGCTCGCCCAGAGGTTCTGGTGGCCCGCTCTGAGAAAGGATGTACGGGAATTCGTCCAAGCCTGCCCCATCTGCAACCAACACAAGTCGTCCTGCCAGCCCCCAGCCGGATTGCTGCAGCCCCTGCCTGTGCCCAGACGTCCCTGGTCTCACATCGCCCTTGACTTTGTCACGGGGCTGCCCCCTTCAAGGGGCAAGACCGTCATTCTCACCATAGTTGACCGATTCAGCAAGATGGCACACTTCATTCCCCTCCCCAAGCTCCCAACCGCCAAGGAGACCGCCCAGGTGGTCCTGGAACACGTCTTCCGGATCCACGGACTGCCAAAGGATGTAGTTTCTGACCGTGGTCCACAATTCTCCTCCGCTTTTTGGAAGGAGTTCTGTCACCTGCTGGGAGCCACAGTCAGTCTGACTTCCGGATTCCATCCCCAATCCAATGGGCAGTCAGAGCGGGCAAATCAGGAGCTCGAGAAGGCACTGCGATGCATGACCTCACGCAACCCCCACTCCTGGTCGCAGCAATTGACATGGGTGGAGTACGCACACAATTCTCTGACCTGCTCTGCCATCGGTATGTCCCCTTTCCAATGTGTTTATGGATACCAGCCTCCTCTATTTGCCAGTCAGGAAGGGGAGGTTACTTGCCCATCTGCACTTGCGTTTGCCCGTCGATGTCGCCGCACCTGGTCACAGGCCCGAGCCACACTTCTCAGATCCGTTGCCAGCTACACTACCGGGGCCAACCGTCGGAGAATCCCTGCTCCCACCTACCATGTTGGTCAAAGGGTGTGGTTGTCGTCAAGGAACCTGCCACTCAGGGTGGAGTCGC
This sequence comes from Coregonus clupeaformis, assembly GCF_020615455.1. Classification (NCBI taxonomy): domain Eukaryota; kingdom Metazoa; phylum Chordata; class Actinopteri; order Salmoniformes; family Salmonidae; genus Coregonus; species Coregonus clupeaformis. The sequence goes on along the minus strand of NC_059203.1, from coordinate 21,670,274 downwards.
AGAAGTTGGCACCTCGGTTCATTGGCCCATTCCCTATCATAAGAGTGATTAGCCCAACTGCTGTCCGGCTCCAACTGCCTAATTCCATGAGGGTGCACCCCACTTTCCATGTGTCTAAGATTAAGCCCATTCATGAGAGTCCGCTGGTCCCTGCTGCGCCTTGTCCTCCTCCTCCACAGCTCGTCGATGGTGGTCTGGTTTACACCGTCCGCGCCTGCTTCGGTCCAGACGGAGGGGTAGGGGTCTCCAGTACCTCATTGACTGGGAGGGCTATGGACCTGAGGAAAGGACCTGGGTGCCAGCTAGTCGGATTGTGGATAGGACTCTCATCACCGCCTTCCACCAACGGCATCCTGATCAACCTGCAATCCGTAGGGGCCGCCCCAGAGGGATCCCTAACCGTCCTGCCCGCTCGGCTTCCTGTCCTGTGCCTGATCCTGTCTCGGGACCTGTCCCATCTCCCGACCACGGCCCTCCGGCTTCCTCCGAGGATGAGGGCGTTCGCTCGGACCGTTCGGAGGAGTTCTAGCCCTCCTCCGGCTCCCCTCCTCCCGCCCGGCGTGGTGTTGCTCTTGGGACTTCTGGGGCCGTCCCTTGGGGGGGGGGGTTCTGTCATGAGCCCTCTCACTCCACCGGGTTACCACCTTAAGCTCTCCTTTGTCAGATCGTCTGCAAAGCTCACACCCGGAACCTGTGTGCTCGCGCTTCTGGCTCACCCTCGTTTTGTGACCCCGGACCTGCCTGTTTCTTGGATACTCTTCTGCCCCAGGAAAACCAGACCTGCTTTCTGCCATTACGACTCCTGACTACTCTTCGACCCCGGTAACTCTGACCAGCCTTCTGCCTTGCTACAACGTATTTGGATTTCCCTTGAACTGTACTTCTGCCTTGTTTCATCCGCCCGTTGTGTCTGTGTTTCCTCCCCCCAGGACTTCTGGACCACCAACCACCGGCGTCATCGGACGATCGCTGCCACTGGGGGGGGGCACAGACCCAGCACATTGGACGGGATAACCCCTGGAGCCTTCACTCACTCCCTACTTCCCTTGTCCCTTAAGTTTTAATAAACTTTCTGGTGTGACGCAATTGTGGTCCTCTTGTCGTCTGTCTGAACCGTGACAGAATCAGGCCTTCATGGTTGAGCACGGCGCTTGTAACGCCAAGGTAGTGGGTTCGAACCCCGGGACCACCCATACACAAAAAAAAAAAAAATGTATGCACGCATGACTGTAAGTCGCTTTGGATAAAAGCGTCTGCTAAATGGCATATTATTATATTATGGTTGAATTGCTGCAAAGAAACCACTACTAAAGGACACCAATAATAAGAAGAGAATTGCTTGGGCCAAGAAACACAAGCAATGGACAAGGGCTATTTTTCCAAGAAGGAGAGTGATGGAGAGCTGCATCAGATGACCTGGCCTCCACAATCCCCCGACCTCAACCAAATTGAGATGGTTTGGGATGAGTCGGACTGCAGAGTGAAGGAAAAGCAGCCAACAAGTGCTCAGCATATGTAGGAACTCCTTCAAGACTATTGGAAAAGCATTCCAGGTGAAGCTGGTTGAGAGAATGCCAAGAGTGTGCAAAGCTGTCATCAAGGCAAAGGGTGGCTACTTTTAAGAATCTCAAATATGAAATATATTGGTAACTACATGATTCCATATGTGTTATTTCATAGTTTTGATGTCTTCACTATTATTCTACAATGTAGAATGAAGAATGAAGAAAAATGAAGAAAAACCCTTGAATGACTAGGTGTTCTAAGACTTTTGACAGGTAGTGTATGTGTATATGAATGTATTTATATGTGTATGTACAGTGGGGGGGAAAAGTATTTAGTCAGCCACCAATTGTGCAAGTTCTCCCACTTAAAAAGATGAGAGAGGCCTGTAATTTTCATCATAGGTACACGTCAACTATGACAGACAAAAGGAGAAAATCACATTGTAGGATTTTTTATCAATTTATTTGCAAATTATGGTGGAAAATAAGTATTTGGTCAATAACAAAAGTTTCTCAATACTTTGTTATATACCCTTTGTTGGCAATGACACAGGTCAAACGTTTTCTGTAAGTCTTCACAAGGTTTTCACACACTGTTGCTGGTATTTTGGCCCATTCCTCCATGCAGATCTCCTCTAGAGCAGTGATGTTTTGGGGCTGTCGCTGGGCAACACGGACTTTCAACTCCCTCCAAAGATTTTCTATGGGGTTGAGATCTGGAGACTGGCTAGGCCACTCCAGGACCTTGAAATGCTTCTTACGAAGCCACTCCTTCGTTGCCCGGGCGGTGTGTTTGGGATCATTGTCATGCTGAAAGACCCAGCCACGTTTCATCTTCAATGCCCTTGCTGATGGAAGGAGGTTTTCACTCAAAATCTCACAATACATGGCCCCATTCATTCTTTCCTTTACACGGATCAGTCGTCCTGGTCCCTTTGCAGAAAAACAGCCCCAAAGCATGATGTTTCCACCCCCATGCTTCACAGTAGGTATGGTGTTCTTTGGATGCAACTCAGCATTCTTTGTCCTCCAAACACGACGAGTTGAGTTTTTACCAAAAAGTTATATTTTGGTTTCATCTGACCATATGACATTCTCCCAATCCTCTTCTGGATCATCCAAATGCACTCTAGCAAACTTCAGACGGGCCTGGACATGTACTGGCTTAAGCAGGGGGACACGTCTGGCACTGCAGGATTTGAGTCCCTGGCGGCGTAGTGTGTTACTGATGGTAGGCTTTGTTACTTTGGTCCCAGCTCTCTGCAGGTCATTCACTAGGTCACCCCGTGTGGTTCTGGGATTTTTGCTCACCGTTCTTGTGATCATTTTGACCCCACGGGGTGAGATCTTGCGTGGAGCCCCAGATCGAGGGAGATTATCAGTGGTCTTGTATGTCTTCCATTTCCTAATAATTGCTCCCACAGTTGATTTCTTCAAACCAAGCTGCTTACCTATTGCAGATTCAGTCTTCCCAGCCTGGTGCAGGTCTACAATTTTGTTTCTGGTGTCCTTTGACAGCTCTTTGGTCTTGGCCATAGTGGAGTTTGGAGTGTGACTGTTTGAGGTTGTGGACAGGTGTCTTTTATACTGATAACAAGTTCAAACAGGTGCCATTAATACAGGTAACGAGTGGAGGACAGAGGAGCCTCTTAAAGAAGAAGTTACAGGTCTGTGAGAGCCAGAAATCTTGCTTGTTTGTAGGTGACCAAATACTTATTTTCCACCATAATTTGCAAATAAATTCATTAGAAATCCTACAATGTGATTTTCTGGAGAAAAAAAATCTCAATTTGTCTGTCATAGTTGACGTGTACCTATGATGAAAATTACAGGCCTCTCTCATCTTTTTAAGTGGGAGAACTTGCACAATTGGTGGCTGACTAAATACTTTTTTCCCCCACTGTATATGTGTGTATATCTATTTGCAAAAAATATATGGAGGATTGGAAGTGATGCAGACAATTAAATAAAATACATAATTATGGACCACACTTATTATGCCTATTCCAAAAGATAATTGGCTAAGTGATTTGATAATATTTTTAAATACTGTCGGTAGTTGGGGAAGGGAAACGGAGAGGGGAAATTATTCATGCTTAACGACAAGGGGGGTCTCTGTGGGACCTATTACACACTACACAGGGCTGTGCGAGGGGTCAGGGGTGGCTGCCGGAGGATGTGTGTGTGTGTGTGTGTGTGTGTGTGTGTGTGTGTGTGTGTGTGTGTGTGTGTGTAGAGAGAGACGGAGAAGGGAGAGAGAGAGAAAGAAAGAGAGAGATAAGAGATAATAGAAGAGAGATAAAGAGATAAATCTATTAAGAGAGATAAAGAGGGAATGTGTATTTAAAAGCATATAAATTAAACCGCTAGAGTATTGTTGTGTGATGGGTTGACTGCTTGCTTCAGAGTGTGTGGTGGTTGGGGAATCGGCATAACTTTAACTTTAAATGGTCTATAGGAAGAGGGTTATTTGATTCATCTATGCTGTCGTATCCTCCTTTAGCTCAGTCTCTCTCTCCACAGGGAGCCTGTGCAAACAGATTGTCTCTCTCACACACACACACACACACACACACACACACATTTGAGTGCGACCCTTAAAGGCCCAGTGCAGTCAAAAACATGATTTCCCCGTTTTTTATATATATCTCCACACTATGAGGTTGGAATAATACTGTGAAATTGTGAAAATGATGATAATGCCCTTTTAGTGTAAGAGCTGTTTGAAATGACTGCCTGAAATTTCAGCCTGTTTTGGTGAGATGGAGTTTTGGCCTGACTGGTGACATCACCAGGCGGTAAATTAGTTAATTGACCAATAAGAAAGAGAGTTCCAAACCCAGCTGCCAATAGCAGATCGTTTTCAGTTTTCCCCTCCACGCTCAGAAAATTCCCAAACAGTCCTAGCTAAATTCTTGCTTGAGAAAAGTATCTTTGCTAAGAAGCTATTTTCATTTCTTTTTTACTATTTTAAATAAAAATAATTACAGTAAGGTACTTAATTGTTTCACAGACATTATTTGATATTGAGATAAAAACGGCTCCATTGGACCTTTAAGCAGCATCTTCTCTCCTCTCTCTTCTGCTATTCCAATCTTCTCTCCTCTCTCTATCAGACCTCAGGATAAGACCGGGATGCAGACAGTTTGAAGTAACAAAAGTTTATTACAACAACAGGGGCAGGCAAGCAACAGGCCAGGGTCAGGCAGAGGTCAGTAATCCAGGGCAGTGTCACAAGGTACAGAACGGCAGGCAGGCTCAGGGTCAGGGCAGGTAGAATGGTCAAAACTGGGAAAACTAGAAAACAGGGACTAGAGCAAAAACAGGAGTACGGGAAAACCGCTGGTAGGCTTGACGAGACAAGACGAACTGGCAACAGACAAACAGAAAACACAGGTATATATGCACAGGGGATAATGGGGAAAATGGGCGACACCTGGAGGGGGGTGGAGACAAGCACAAGACCGGTGAAACAGATCAGGGTGTGACACTCTCTTCTGCTATTCCCATCCTCTCCTCTCATATTCTCTCTCTCTGCAAATCTTTCCATCATGCCATTCCTCTCGCCAAATATCCCACATGTTCCCATGAAGTTTACATGTGGGCATCTGTTTGGATGCCTTCATGTGTCAGGGGGTGTTTGTGTGTATATGTGTGTGGGGTGAACGAGTGTGCATCATCAGTGTGTACTAAGCACCCCTGTGCCTGTATGTGTACACACACACACACACACACACATGCACACATACACACACACACACACACACACACATATACACACACACACACACACACACACACATACACACACACACATGCATGGGTGGGAAATTCATGGGAAACAGAAGGTGTGTGTGTGCGTGCATGCATGCGTGTGTTTGTGTGTGTGTGTATGTGTGTGTATGCATGCATGTGTGTGACACTCAAGGGAGCAGGTGGCTCTGTATAAGTCCCTGTGAGTCAGGGGATGCCCCCCAAATGCCTGGGTTTACCCAAGACACCTGGCCCCCTTCCCTGTTCTCCTGCTGTCCCGTCACCCCCTCTCTCTTCTTCTGCACTGCTATACCCTGCCTACAGCCATCTGTCAGCTCTGTAGTGCCATCTATAATATCCCCAGTCAGTCCTCTCCAAACATGCCGCATGATCTCGTCCCAATAGGTATAACTGGCTCCCTTTCCTTCATGACCACTGATGGGTGAAAGCAGGTCACCAGCCCTTTGCCTTCACTTATCCAGTGCTTTGCAGATCAGTTGTCCATCAGTGGTCCATGGGATGCTGCCCGTGGCTGAGGCGTGCTCAAGACCTCAGTGTGAACCCTACTGTATAGTCCCACATGCATGGCCAGGCATCTGCTTCCCAGTTCCTCTTCACTCCACTACACCAGACCAGACCAGATGGACCCACAGCTCCTCAACACCAAAACAGATATTAGTATCAATGGTGTAGTCCAGGGTTATTAAACTCTTACCCTACAAGGTCCGGAGCCTGCTGGCTTTCTGTTCTACCTGATAATTAATTGCACAGACCTGGTGTCCCAGGTCTAAATCAGTCCCTTATTAGAGGGGAACAATGAAAAAATGCAGTGGAACTGACTTTGAAGTCCAGAGTTGAGTTATAGGGGTGTAGTCTATTAGAATTTTACGGCATCCATATTAGGAAGTTCTACGTTCTCACACTTTCTAATATGGATGCCGTAGATTATTAAAGGGGTAGTGCAGTTAAAAACGTGATTGTCCTGTTGAGAAAAAGAAAAAAAATATTTCCATAACACTCTGAAATTGGGAATATTATGATAATGCCCTTTTTGTGTTAGAGATTGAGTTTTTGGCCCAGATCATGACGTCACAATCTGATCTGATTGTAATAAACCAATGACCGTTCATCTGGGTAAGGGGGTGGGCTCTAGACCATCCTATCAGCCAATCAGGGCTGTGTATGTAAATATCTTCAAATTTGTTTCTTAACGCCCATATGGTCAGACTGAGAATTTCAAGGGCCAAAGGAGGCTCAGGGAAATAAATTATAAAAAAATATATTTTGGAGTTATTTTCATTAAATAAACACACACAGTGATTTATTAGACATGCAGTGATGATTTTTTTTTTAATGTAATAAAAAGACTGCAGGGGACTTTAAAATCAGTCCTAATAATGTTCGGTGGAAGTTTGAGGATTATTTTTTTTATATGTTTTTGCGTGGGTTATGTAGAGGATTATGTCCTTACCCCAATATTATTTGATTAGTTGAGTTTTTGGCAAACAAAGTGGCATAGGGTACCATATTTACCACAAATCCAGCACACATTAATAGCACATATAACATTCTGTCTAACAATGGATCTATGTGCCGTTATCTCTGTCTGACTCTGTCTCTAACTCTGACTCCATCTCTGTTCCTACTGCTGTCCCATTTCTCTACCTCTGCCTCTGTCTCTGACTCTCTCTCTCTCTGTCTCCGACTCTCTCTGACTGACTCTCTCGCTCTCACTTTCGCTTTCTGACTCTCTCTCTGACTCTCTGACTCTCTGTCTCTGACTCTCTCGGCCTCTGCCTCTCTCTGTCTCTGTCTGTCTTTGTCTTTCTCTCTGACTCTGTCTCTCTCGCTCTGTTTCTGACTCTGACTCTCTCTGTTTCTGACTCTGTCTCTGACTCTCTCTCTCTCTGACTCTGACTATCTCTCTCTGCCTCTGCCTCTCTCTGACTCTGTCTGTCTTTCTCTCTGATTCTCTCCGTCTCTGACTCTGTCTGTCTCTCTCTCTCGCTGTGTCTGACTCTGACTCTCTTTGTCTCTGACTCTCTCTGACACTCTCTCGCTCTCTGTTTCTGACTCTCTCTGTCTCTGACTCTCTGGCTCTCTCTCTGACTCTGCCTGTGCCCCATGTCTCTACCTCTGTCTCTGTTTCTGTTCCGTAGCAATGGAGGAACTGGACGGTGACGAGGTCAGAGTGTCCTCTAAGGGGCGCATTGCTGAGCGAGACATAGTCCAGTTTGTGCCGTTCCGGGACTACATTGACCGCCAGGGCAACCAGGTGCTGAGCATGGCACGGCTGGCCAAGGACGTGTTGGCAGAGATCCCTGAGCAGCTGCTGGGTTTCATGAAAACGAGGGACATCGAGCCCCAGCCTGCCCTGCCCGCCTCCTCCACCACCACTACCACCTCCAGCACCTCCACCACCACTACTGCCCCTATAGGACTCAACAACCTGTGCATCTGAGAGCGGGGTTTGGGTGGGGTGGGGTCAGAGGTCGGGGGGTCTTAGATCTAGGGCCATAGGGCCATGGTTTGGACTATTTTCAGTTGCAGCGAATACCTGAAGGGCACATGAACACACACACACACACACACACAGGCAGTTGCTGTCCTAGTCAGAGGGGTAGACTGCAACAGCACTGAAAGCTTTTTCACTACCCCTCCTTCCATGTTGAAGTCAGCTGTTTTCCTGATTCTTCTTTTATCTCCCTGCCATAGCGATGTCCTGCCTGGCGGACACAGCGCCCTGCTGTGATGGAACGACTCAACAGCTCAACAGGGGTCAAATGCAGCGTGACCTTTGGAGCTGAGAACTGTTGGAACTTCCTCTGCAGTCACCAACCCCTTACCGACCCCTTAGCTTCTTTCTTAATGAAGGGGTCAGGGATCGGTCGCAGTTAAAAGTCAGAAAAAGCAAGAGTTTGTGGACTTTTCGGCGGATATAAAGAGAGATCGATGTTCACCTTTTTTCCTATGCCTCACTAGTTCTGCATGCAATGAGTGTTTCATCCTTGCGTCTTGTTGTGGTCCGAAACAGAAACAGCAACAAACTGGCCACTTGGGTTGCAATGGCACTACTCTACTTTGACCACTCTCTGGCTAATGTATATTTTCCATGTGTATAATGACACTATAAACATTGCAGAAAGTCGGTTAATATCCAAAACAAGTGAAAGACACAAAGTATCTTCATGTTTGGTGTCTACTCAGGGCATTTCTGGAGGCTTTTGGTTGAGTTTCTCAAAACGAGGGAGACAGAAACAATATGGCGTATAGATGGTTGTAGTCTCAGCCTCGGCCACTGGAGTCCTTGTGTTCATATATCTTCTCATCATTCGTTGTGCAAGGACTGGTTCGTCTTGCCCAGGGGTTGATTGAATAGTGAATATATTGTGCTATGCCAGTCCACACTATATGTATATAGGTAGTTGAATGTTACCTCTTCAAAAATATGTTCTATATATTCCTGATATATTCCAAGTGTTGAAATGTATATGTTTAATAGGATGGCCTGTGAAAAGCGCTATATTTCAGATCAGAAAATAAATTCAGATACAGAATGTGTAAATATTGAAATAACTTTTGTCATAAGGGCCTGCTAGCTGGCAATTGCGTACTCCTGTTGAGAGAAAAGCCTTCATCTTCAAAATGAAGGGTCGTAAAATCGAAATTGGCTTGAGATGGAGCATAGCTTGACGTCACTGCACAGGTTATTTCTGGCCCAAACATTGGTCTGAATATACCTTGCCATGACCCCACTCTCCGAGGGTGTCTCAGGGGGAGTTGGGATATGCAAAAAGCACATTTCCAATTCACATATGCGTATAATAAACATGCATAAAATAGGACAAATATAATCACCCACCAAATTATTATTATGATATTAGTACAGTACCGAGTCAGCTATTTTTAAAACTTGTCCTTGATTTCCTCCTTCCAAATTGTATATTTTTCTAGCTTTTGCCCAGCGATTAAAAAATGAATCATTTATGAAGTGGTCAGTCAATGGTGGCAAAACCTGCTCCGTCTTTCAAACTCTGTGGAGCGTGCTCCTGTTTAGAATGAGAAAGTTTCGGCATGCGCTCGCTGAACAAAAGTGCTTAGATGTAGTAAAGAACGCATCAACACTTCAGGGTCACCATGACCATCCATTTTTGCTAGAAAGAGGAGAGTAAGAGAGTGTGCCTCAGCATAGGTTGTTCTCAAAAGTGCGGTCCCTCGCCACAACCTGTTTTGAGGGAGTTGAAATGGGCTGCTTTACATTGCAAATGTATGCATGGTTTCTTTCCACCACAGCTCTGGTTTCTGAGATATGGGTCTATATGTTCATTGATGTTTTGGCTGGGCTCATAGGCTCTACACAAGTTTATTTACAATGCATGTAATGCATTCTTTTTTTGTACTAGTCTTTTTATTATGCCTTTGTTCTTTGAGAAATGCCTGGCTAGAAGGGATCATTCAAACACAAAGCTTTTTTTTCACATTCAAGCCTCTATTGTGATTTGTTTGATTTCTCTCTCTTTCTCTCTCTCTCTTTCTCGCTCTTTCTCTTTCTTTCTCTCTCTCTCTTTCTCTCGCTCTCTCTCTCTAAATCTTTCTTTCTCTCTCTCGCTCTCTCTCTCTCACACTCTTTCTCTCTCTCTCTCACTCTCTCTCTTTCTCTCTCTTTCTTTCTTTCTCTCGCTCTCTCTCTCTCTCTCTCTCTCATACACTGCACACACACACCTTTCTTCCCATCTCTCTCTTCATTCATTCACTCTCTCATACATAGTGGTAGTTTACTACTACTAAAAAGATCACCATAACATTTTTGACCGTGCCAAAAACGGACATGGCTTCTCTTGCAAAAAAAGTATTTCTCTGTAAGTAAATTGCATAACAATAGTTGTCGGTGCCAAATGTCATCGTTCCATTTTCACACAGCACTTAAGGAGAGTGCTTGGACCTACACCATGTATTGGAAAGATTGGGTGATGGCCCTTAGATACCCTGGGAAAAGATAAACCATTGGGGAATCTTTTCAGACCAAACTTTTGGGAAATGATAAAGCATTTGGGGCATTGTGACAGCAGGTCAACTAGAGCTAATACCAGTGCTGGACTTAGACAGCAGCTCACCGGAGCTGAGTACCGGCACATAAAATGTTCTACTGCTTGAGCTCCTGTTACTCTTATAAAACATTAGCTCAAAAGTATTGTGGAGCTCCTGCCTCTAATTGTAAACAGTACAGGCACCCAAAATGAGTACCGGAACCTATTTCAGTCCAAGTCAAACACTGGCTATAGAATAAGATGGACAGTAGTATGAAGGGTTGTCTTAGGACTTACAAAGAGAAATGGATATGTGGCCTTATTTCTGTCATAATCCCATAAGTGTGTGTAGGGAGGATTCTATTTTTATATGATTCAATGCAAGTCATAATTGCATTATTTTGCATGCTAAGCTGATTAGTCGACACACTGCTGATGTTTGTGGTCGTCAAAAATAACTGTTCTTCACATTTGAAATTGACTAAAATGTTCCTATTTGGCGAGTGTTCTGTGCTTGGTTGGTTTTGTACGAGACTGGATTGTCTATTGAATTTTGTCAATGTTCTTTGTTGTACACTGTATAGTATACAGGAACTGCCAATTTAATAACCCCAAAATATAATAGAACATTTGAATAGTAGATGGATTTCTAACAGACAACGTTTTTAGTGCATGCGTGTAACAGTGTTATAAAGTCAAAAAGTAAACCTCAATTCACATCACCTGTTGAACATTTTTGCATAAAGCATGACTGTCTGGCTTTGTGTTCTGTGTAGCTTTTGCTTATAAGTATACCTAATGTAAATATATCGGAGTTCATGTACAGAATATTATGTGATCAGTCTTCCTCCAGATTTTCTTTCTATAATGATTCTATAAATGTATATATATGTCATTCCATGTCCATTTGTGTTGGTCACAACCTATTTGTAAGTTTGTCCATTTTGTTTTATAAATATTTTGCTTAGAAATCAAATAAAGATATATTATTAAGACTAATCGTGGTATAAAAGTTGGCAGATGATGTTTGTTCTTGGAATTAACAAAATAATGCATGCTTTAAGAAAGGTCAGTGACCTGGACAGTGCATCTCACTCCCCCAAAACAAATCATCATATTCATTATTATTCTGCATGGTGGAAGTCTGCCTGTACTGTTGTCCGTAGCAATTATGTCTATGCTGAATTGGCCTACATGGGAATCTGTGAATCTTAGAGAAAGCTCTCTGCCTCATTGTGAATTAGTAATACTGAAACTTTAATATGGACTAAAATACACTATTTCTAGTTATATTAACACATTTAAGGGCATTATATATTAATGGCATTACTGATCGTTTGTTGACCAACACTTTCAAGCACTTAAAATGTTTTTGTATATTAGTGTGCAAACTGACCATAGACTGAGTGTACAAAACATTAGGAACACCTTCTTAATATTGAGTTGCACCCCCTTTTGCCCTCAGAACAGCCTCAATTCGTCGGGGCATGGACTCTACAAGGTGTCAAAACCGTTCCACAGGGATGCTGGCCCATGTTGACTCCAATGCTTCCCACAGTTGTGTCAAGTTGGCTGGATGTGCTTTGGGTGGTGGACCATTCTTGATACACATAGAAAACAGTTGAGTGTGAAAAACCCAGCAGCGTTGCATTGCCCATTCACCCTCTGAATGGCTACAGTCAAAAGGTCATAAAACAGCATACAAGAGACCACTGTATTCACATAGACATACTGCTACAACCACGAAAAAAGCAACAGCCTGACCGATTGGTTTGCAGTATCCAATACTTCCCCATTGCCAACAAAATACGTAGAGTTCTACACAGACATTGACGCGTCCTGCAACTACATGACCATTTTACTGATAAACCCCTTGTGGCTCTCAGAAGGAACACCAATGTCAGAGACAAACTGGTGCACTCTCTACACAAAACACTATCGATGGCCTCCCACTCCCTATCGGCCAAGCTGTTCCTGTTGCGCACAATCACAAAAACGGAAACAATTTCCCCATCCAAAAACCAATAGCCCATCAACCTGAAGAGCCTGAGTCTACGCTATCCAGTGCCCGTGCTCCAAATTATACATCGGGAAGACCACACGCGCACTGAGAACACGGATCACAGAACACAAAAGCTCTATTAGACGCAAGGACGAGAACTATCCTCTAGCAGCCCACTTTAGGTCATTGACTGTGTGTTGGTGCTGAATAAAGTTCTGCGTTTATATTTTTGTTTGGTATATATTCTGTTAATAGTTCACTAAAGTTTATTGCAATGTACTGGCCGCCTACTCGTCTTCTTTCTTCCCTCTGAATGGCACACATACACTATCCATGTCTCAAGGCTTACAAATCCTTATTTAACCTGTCTCCTCTCCTTCAACTACACTGAACAGGTAGCATCAATAAGGGATCATCACTTTCACCTGGATTCACCTGGTCAGTCTATGTCATGGAAAGAGCAGGTGTTCCTAATGTTTTGTACACTATATATATATATATATATATATATATATATATATATATATATATATATATATATATATATATATATATATATATATATATATATATATATATATGAAAGTTAGACTATCAAGAGTTGCATTCACAGTTGACCTCAAAGTAATGAATGTGTAGGGCTGAGTAATATAGAAGTTACCATTCAAACATAGTAGACCACTAAATGTTTGTTTAATTTTTAAGATTGTCTTGTTCTCCTTTGACATTTTTGAATATTGTTTAAACTTTCTGTAGAATCGTTTGGCCAGAAATGAGCTTATAGTGGCACCTAGTGGTCCTCAATAACGCAATCACTGGTAATTAATAAAAACATTTAAAAATGCAGAAACTACTTTTGCTTTCAGAAAAAACTCATGACAATGATAATAACATGAATGTAACGAGTATATATTAGGGCATATTATGGCTTTTGAATATGGTTTTGAACTTGGTAAGATACAAATAGTTCCATTCCAATGGTTTGACTTCTATTCCACAGTTTACTCCTCTTGGGAAATTCGGCCACGGTTCACGATAAACTGTGGAGTGGCTTTCCGGATCTCCTTCCACATTTGTGTGAAGGGCGGGCCTTTCATGCACTGCTGCTACAGGGATACCAAGATGGAAATCCAGGGGCTTTCTCATGCCCAAAATATTCACTATCAACATGGCGCCCCACGTAGAACAGGTTCGTCTCCGATTAGGACAACGACAGGGGCATGTTCTCTCTCCATTTCGAACGAGAACGAAGCACAGGAGGATTTGGAATCGTACGAACTGCAAAGTGACAACAACAACCACAATAGGCCAAGGACATCTCCATTTCGCCTACTGGCAGAAAATGGCAGCGTTGGCCTGCCTGTCTGCAAGCAGAACGGTAAAAACAATAGCCCACTTCAAACCCAAACAGCGAATGTGGGACTCCGTGACAAGAATACTTTGAAAGCGAGGGAACTGAACGCAAAACTACCTCCACACGATATTTTTAGGACTGGTTACAAATACGATATTGAAAGTGGGGATAACATATTGCAAATGGCGTTGCCTTTCTTTGCGGGGGAAGAGGAACAATATCAGCAACAGCAGCTGCAACCTCCGGTTTTACGGCAGCAACATGAAGACGGCGCCTTCCTGTTGCAGTCATTGGCGAGCGAGGGCACGGCGGCCTGTGGGAGCAACAGCACCGCTAACGCTAATAAAAACACCGAGGAATATTATGTGGTTTTCAACATTGTCCAAGAGGATGGTAATGACGCAGATAAGGACAGACTGGGAAATCCATCTAAAGATGGGGATACGATACGCGGTAAGATGAAGCTTGAACATTCCAAGATCAAAACATGTAATTCGATGGAGGTTCAAAGCACCAATGCTCTTATTGAATCTGATGACAATTTGAACAATTTAGCAGCAGAGGCCTTGAAAAGAACTGTTCATTTGTGTAGTTTGTTAAATTCCAGTTCAAATAGTGAGGCAACTGTAACTAATGAGAAACAGTCTGTGTGTTATGAAACGGAGAATGAAAACACTGCTTTGACAAACGAATATGGCGAGAACATATGTGGCCACCAAGTTTGCGTTGAAAACATTGACAGTGACGCGCCTAACCAAATATCATCTCAGACCGAAGCTCAAGATAGCAGTGCCTTGATTTCAGAAAACACTGATATGGTGGAAATGAGCGACGCTATGGACTTCATTTCCGACGCTGGTAGGAGCCTATCCGTGTCTGCCAATGCAGATGGGACCCCCAACAGTGCGTCTGCCAACGAGACCTTCTCTGGAACCATCATGATAAACAACCAAAGCATCATAGTTACCATAGAAAACGGGATACTGACTCTAGCTGCACCTCCAGAGGGTTACACCCACAAAGACGACGGAATGGTTGGCTTGAAGGAACACCTTGGAATGAAAGACCACGAGGACATAGTGCTTCTCAACTATGACAGCGGGACCAAATCCATTGGGAAAATAAGCAACGTGGCGGTTATTCGGGCAGGTCACCACGAACAGTCTAGGCTGGGTTTGTCTGTGAGCGACTCCGAACTGGCTCTAGCTGACAACTGTTCACTGTCAGAGTTGGGTGCCTCCCTGGACATGTGCCCAGTCATCAAGCAGGAGAGCGGGACTCTGTGTGCCATAAGCGAAGGTGACTTGGTTTCCCAGCGCCCAGAGGGTTCTTCTGTCGACTGTGACGACAACGGCGACTTCCAGCCTGTCAGTGTCATCGGCGCTTCGGGACTCTCCAAGAAAGGTGCCTTGATCACGACATACCGCTGCCCCCAGCCAGGCTGCCCCAGCACCTTCGAAACGCGCCAAAAGCTCAAGATGCACCTTCTTAACCACACCGAGGACCAGAGGCCCTTTAAGTGCCCTTTTGAGGGCTGTGGCTGGGCCTTCACCACCTCTTACAAGCTCAAACGACACCTGCAGTCCCACGACAAGGTGCGGCCTCACAAGTGCGAGTGGGAGGGATGCGGCCGCTGTTTCACCACGGTCTACAACCTGAAGGCGCATGTGAAGCAGCATGACCAGGAGAACACCTTTGTGTGCGAGATCTGCAGCGAGCGCTTCCGCAGCGCCACCCGGCTGACCAATCACCAGCGGGCCCATTTTGAGCCAGAGAGGCCGCACAAATGCGAGTTTCCAGGTGAGGCAAATGTATTTTTAGTGTGGTTGAATTTGACTAGTTTATTTGTGTTAATGGAAAATACCACTCAAACTATTTTGGTGTTTGTTTCATTAGTCCACTCACTGTTGATACAGTCCTAAAATGTTTTGCATGTCAGCGGTCAAGTTTTCTAGATATAGGGGAGACGAGCTGGGAATGTTGGGAAGTCGGGCATCTTTCTAGAGCTCCGCCTTTCTGAACTGAACACTGACATCATGATTTGACCTTGTTTTTTTCAGAGTTAGCAGTTGACTTGAAAGCACCAAGAGTGTCACTTGCCACATCATCATGATGATTCATTTTGCATTATCAAGGTGATGTGGCAAGTGACGCTATTGCTGCGTTAAAAAAAACTGGGAACTCTGAAATTGTTGACTTCAGTGTGTTCAAGACAAATGGGAACTCTGAAAAAATAGTTTTGAACTGTCATCCAACTCAGAATTCCAAGTCAGAAACTCTGGCAGCTTTCTAGAGCTCTGACCTGACCTCGTTTCTTTCCTGATTTTCCAGTTGAAAGTCCATTATCTTGAAAAATTGACTACTGACTTACAAAATATTTTGGGGCTGTACTAAGTGGAATAATCAAAAAATATAAATAAAGTATGTATATGTGTGTATACATACATACAGTACCAGTCAAAAGTTTGGACACACCAACTCATTCAAGTGTTTTTCTTTATTTTTACAATTTTCTACATTGTGGAATAATAGTGAAGACATCAAAACTATGAAATAACACATATGGAATCATGTAGTAACCAAAAAAGTGTTAAACAAATAAAAATATATTTTATTTGAGATTCTTCAAATAGCCACCCTTTGCTTTGATGACAGCTTTGCACACTCTTGGCATTCTCTCAAACAGCTTCACCTGGAATGCTTTTCCAACAGTCTTGAAGGAGTTCCCACATATGCTGAGCACTTGTTGGCTGCTTTTCCTTCACTCTGCCGTCCGACTCATCCCAAACCAGCTTAATTGGGTTGAGGTCGGGGGATTGTGGAGGCCAGGTCATCTGATGCAGCACTCCATCACTCTCCTTCTTGGTAAAATAGCCCTTACACAGCCTGGAGGTGTGTTGGGTCATTGTCCTGTTGAAAAACCAGATGGGATGGCGTATCACTGCAGAATGCTGTGGTAGCCATGCTGGTTAAGTGTGCCTTGAATTATAAATAAATCACAGACAGTGTCACCAGCAAAGCACCCCCACACCATAACATCACCTCCTCCATGCTTTATGGTGGGAACTACACATGCAGAGATCCTTCTTAATGCGTTTGAGCCAATCAGTTGTGTTGTGACAAGGTAGGGATGGTATACAGAAGATAGCCCTATTTGGTAAAAGACCAAGTCCATATTATGGCAAGAACAGCTCAAATAAGCAAAGAGAAACGACAGTCCATCATTACTTTAAGACATGAAGGTCAGTCAATCTGGAACATTTCTAGAACTTTGGAAGTTTCTTCAAGTGCAGTTGCAAAAACCATCAAGCGCTATGAGGAAACTGGCTCTCATGAGGACCACCACAGGAAAGGAAACCCCAGATTTACCTCTGCTGCATAGGATAAGTTAATTAGAGTTAACTGCACCTTAGATTGCAGCCCAAATAAATGCTTCACAGTGTTCAAGTAACGGACACATTTCAACGTCAACTGTTCAGAGGAGACTGTGTTAATCAGGCCTTCATGGTCGAATTGCTGCAAAGAAACCACTACTAAAGGACACCAATAAGAAGAAGAGACTTGCTTGGGCCAAGAAACACGAGCAATGGACATTAGACCGGTGGAAATCTGTCCTTTGGTCTGATGAGTCCAAATTTGAGATTTTTGGTTCCAACAACCGTGTCTTTGTGAGACGCAGAGTAGGTGAACGGATGATCTCCGCATGTGTGGTTCCCACCGTGAAGCATGGAGGAGGAGGTGTGACGGTGTGGGGATGCTTTGCTGGTGACACTGTTAGTGATTTATTTAGAATTCAAGGCACACTTAACCAGCATGGCTACCACAGCATTCTGCAGTGATACGCCATCCCATCTGGTTTGCGCTTAGTGGGACTATCATTTGTTTTTCAACAGGACAATGACCCAAAACACACCTTCAGGCTGTGTAAGGGCTATTTTACCAAGAAGGAGAGTGATGGAGTGCTGCATCAGATGACCTGGCCTCCACAATCACCTGACCTCAACCCAATTGAGATGGTTTGGGATGAGTTGGACCGCAGAGTGAAGGAAAAGCAGCCAACAAGTGCTAAGCATATGTGGGAACTCCTTCAAGACTGTTGGAAAAGCATTCCTCATGAAGCTGGTTGAGAGAATGCCAAGAGTGTACTAAGCTGTCATCAAGGCAAAGGGTGGCTACTTTGAAGAATCTCAAATATATTTTGATTTGTTTAACACTTTTGGTTACTACATGATTCCATATGTGTTATTTCATAGTTTTGATGTCTTCACTATTCTACAATGTAGAAAAGAATAGGTCATTGACCACGTTTCCATGCTCAATTCTTTCGGAATAAATAGATGTACAGAATGAACTTTTTATATGCATGTGTGTATTCACTATTCATACTTATTGTCATTTGCCTTTCATTGTCACAAAGATTTAGTAGTCGCTTTTTTTCCTATGTGTGTCTCTTACCTCAGGCTGTGAGAAGAGCTTCATCACCTACAGTGCCCTGTTCTCCCACAACCGCACACACTTCCGCGAGACGGGCCTGTTCATCTGCACCTACCCGGGCTGCGACAAGCGCTACGACAAGGCCTGCCGCATCAAGATCCACATGCGCAGCCACACGGGTACGTCATAAGGATGGATATATGTTTATATAACTTTTCAAGAGGTCTCCGGGCCATTTACATTGTCAGGAGGGAACTTGCGGCATGTGTTGCATCCACCTGAAAATGTTCCATACTACATCAATAGATATATATATGGTAGTCCCTGTGTTTTTTTATGTTAGTTGGCTAAACACTTTACACAATCTAAATGAAAACAACCACAGATTCTTGTTGATCCAATGTGACTAACAGAACTGTCAACATTGACAGTGAAATATATGATATAGATATTATCAAAAGAGACAAAAATCCATGTTATGGTTGTTTGTTTCTTTCACCAGTAGTAGTTTCTCAGTCCTAGCCTAAGTCTCCCTTTCGGTTTCAGGCGAGAGGCCGTTCGTCTGCGACTCAGAGGCCTGTGGCTGGTCTTTCACCAGTATGTCCAAGTTACTGAGGCACAAAAGGTACCTTGACGCTGTCCCTCACTCAACTGTCCATCCCTCTGTTTAGGCATTGTGTATTGTGACAGTGTAGGTCCTGTGTTTTTAGTTTAGGGCCTCTCCCAACTGTCCTCCCAATTATTAATCCTGTGTGAAAGTATTGGATTTATCATTTAGAGTCAGACTCTTGTCTAATTGATAATAAAAAAATATATATATAAAAAAAAAATATATATATATATATACACTGCTCAAATAAATTAAGGGAACACTAAAGTAACACATCCTAGATCTGAATGAATGAAATAATCTTATTAAATACTTTTTTCTTTACATAGTTGAATGTGCTGACAACAAAATCACAAAAAAATTATCAATGGAAATCAAATTTATCAACCCATGGAGGGCTGGATTTGGAGTCACCCTCAAAATTAAAGTGGAAAACCACACTACAGGCTGATCCAACTTTGATGTAATGTCCTTAAAACAAGTCAAAATGAGGCTCAGTAGTGTGTGTGGCCTCCACGTGCCTGTATGACCTCCCTACAAGGCCTGGGCATGCTCCTGATGAGGTGGCGGATGGTCTCCTGAGGGATCTCCTCCCAGACCTGGACTAAAGCATCCGCCAACTCCTGGACAGTCTGTGGTGCAACGTGGCGTTGGTGGATGGAGCGAGACATGATGTCCCAGATGTGCTCAATTGGATTCAGGTCTGGGGAACGGGCGGGCCAGTCCAAAGCATCAATGCCTTCCTCTTGCAGGAACTACTGACACACTCCAGCCACATGAGATCTAGCATTATCTTGCATTAGGAGGAACCCAGGGCCATCCGCACCAGCATATGGTCTCACAAGGGGTCTGAGGATCTCATCTCGGTACCTAATGGCAGTCAGACTACCTCTGGCGAGCACATGGAGGGCTGTGCGGCCACCCCACACCATGACTGACCCACCGCCAAACCGGTCATGCTGGAGGATGTTGCAGGCAGCAGAACGTTCTCCACGGCGTCTCCAGACTCTGTCACGTCTGTCACATGTGCTCAGTGTGAACCTGCTTTCATCTGTGAAGAGCACAGGGCGCCAGTGGCGAATTTGCCAATCTTGGTGTTCTCTGGCAAATGCCAAACGTCCTGCACGGTGTTGGGCTGTAATCACAACCCACACCTGTGAACGTCGGGCCCTCATACCACCCTCATGGAGTCTGTTTCTGACCGTTTGAGCAGACACATGCACATTTGTGGCCTGCTGGAGGTCATTTTGCAGGGCTCTGGCAGTGCTCCTCCTGCTCCTCCTTGCACAAAGGCGGAGGTAGCGGTCCTGCTGCTGGGTTGTTGCCCTCCTACGGCCTCCTCCACGTCTCCTGATGTACTGGCCTGTCTCCTGGTAGCGCCTCCATGCTCTGGACACTACGCTGACAGACACAGCAAACCTTCTTGCCACAGCTCGCATTGATGTGCCATCCTGGATGAGCTGCACTACCTGAGCCACTTGTGTGGGTTGTAGACTCCGTCTCATGCTACCACTAGAGTGAAAGCACCGCCAGCATTCAAAAGTGACCAAACCATCAGCCAGGAAGCATAGGAACTGAGAAGTGGTCTGTGGTCACCACCTGCAAAACCAGTCCTTCATTGGGGGTGTCTTGCTAATTGCCTATAATTTCCACCTGTTGTCTATTCCATTTGCACAACAGCATGTGACATTTATTGTCAATCAGTGTTGCTTCCTAAGTGGACAGTTTGATTTCACAGAAGTGTGATTGACTTGGAGTTACATTGTGTTGTTTAAGTGTTCCCTTTATTTTTTTGAGCAGTGTGTGTGTATATATATATATATACACACACACACACACACAGTTGAAGTAGTAAGTTTACATACACCTTAGCCAAATAAATTTAAACTCAGTTTTTCACAATTCCTGACATTTAATCCTAGTTAAAATTCCCTGTTTTAGGTCAGTTAGTATCAACACTTTATTTTAAGAATATGAAATGTCAGAATAATAGTAGAGTGATTTATTTCAGCTTTTATTTATTTCATCACATTCCCAGTCGGTCAGAAGTTTACATACACTCAATTAGTATTTGGTAGCATTGCCTTTTAAATTGTTTAACTTAGGTCAAGCATTTCGGGTAGCCTTCCACAAGCTTCCCACAATAAGTTGGGTGAATTTTGGCCCATTCCTCCTCAGTGTAACTGAGTCAGGTTTGTAGGCCTCCTTGCTCGCACACGCTTTTTCATTTCTGCCCACACATTTTCTATAGGATTGAAGTCAGGGCTTTGTGATGGCCACTCCAATACCTTGACTTTGTTGTCCTTAGGCCATTTTGCCACAACTTTGGAAGTATGCTTGGGGTCATTGTCCATTTGGAAGACCCATTTGCGACAAAGCTTTAACTTCCTGACTGATGTCTTGAGATGTTGCTTCAATAAATCCACATAAATTTCCTTCCTCGTGATGCATTACATTTACATTTTAGTCATTTAGCAGACGCTGTTATCCAGAGCGACTTACAGGGGCAATTAGGGTTAAGTGCCTTAAGGGCACATCGACAGATTTGTCACCTAGTCGGCTCGGGGATTAGAACCAGCGACCTTTCGGGTACTGGCACAACGCTCTTACCCACTAAGCTACCTGCCGCCATCTATTTTGTGAAGTGCACTAGTCCCTCCTGCAGCAAAGCACCCCCACAGCATGATACTGCTACCCCCGTGCTTCACGGTTGGGATGGTGTTCTTCGTCTTGCAAGCACTCCCTTTTTCCTCCAAACATAACAATGGTCATTATGGCCAAACAGTTCTATTTTTGTTTCATCAGACCAGAGGACATTTCTCCTAAAAGTACGATCTTTGTCCCCGTAGTCTGGCTTTTTTATGGCGGTTTTGTAGCAGCGGCTTCTTCCTTGCTGAGCGGCCTTTCAGGTTATGTCGATATAGGACTCGTTTTGCTGTGGATATAGATACTTTTGTACCTGTTCCCTCCAGCATCTTCACAAGGTCCTTTGCTGTTGTTCTGTGATTGATTTTGCACTTTTCGCACCAAAGTACGTTCATCTCTAGGAGACAGAACGCGTCTCCTTCCTGAGCGGTATGAAGGCTGCGTGGTCCCATGGTGTTTATACTTGCATACTATTGTTTGTACAGATGAACGTGGTACCTTCAGGCGTTTGGAAATTGCTCCTAAGGATGAACCAGACTTGTGGAGGTCTACAATTTATTTTCTAAGGTCTTGGCTGATTTCTTTAGATTTTCCCATGATGTCAAGTAAAGAGGCACTGAGTTTGAAGGTAGACCTTGAAATACATCCACAGGTACACCTCCAATTGACTCAGATAATGTCAATTAGCCTATCAGAAGCTTCTAATGCCAGACATCATTTTCTGGAATTTTCCAAGCTGTTTAAAGGTACAGTCAACCTAGTGTATGTAAACTTCTGACCCACTGGAATTGTGATACAGTGAATTATAAGTGAAATAATCTGTCTGTAAACAATTGTTGGAAAAATTACTTGTCATGCACAAAGTAGATGTCCTAACCGACTTGCCAAAACTATAGTTTGTTAACAAGAAATTTGTGGAGTGGTTGAAGAACGAGTTTTAATGACTCCAACCTAAGTGTATGTAAACTTCCGACTTCAACTGTATATGCTACCGTTCAAAAGTTTGGGGTCACTTAGAAATGTCTTTTTTTTCGAAAGAAAAGCAAATTTTTTGTCCATTAAAATAACATCAAATTGATCAGAAATACATTGTATACCTTGTTCATGTTGTAAATGGCTATTATAGCTTAGGGAAACAGCTGATTTTTTATGAAATATCTACATAGGTGTACATAGGCCCATTATCAGCAACCATCAGTCCTCTGTTCCAATGGCGCGTTGTGTTTGCTAATCCAAGTTTATCATTTTAAAAGGCTTATTGATCATTAGAAAACCCTTTTGCAATTATGTTAGCACAGCTGAAAACTGTTGTGCTGATTTTAAAGAAGCAATAAAACTGGCCTTTTGAGACTAGTTGAGTATCTGGAGCATCAGCAATTGTGTGTTCGATTACAGGCTCAAAATGGCCAGAAACAAAGCACTTTCTTCTGAAACTCGTCAGTCTAGTCTTGTTCTGAGAAATGAAGGCTATTCCATGTGAGAAATTGCCAAGAAACGGAAGATCTCGTACAACGCTGTGTACTACTCCCTTCACAGAACAGCGCAAACTGGCTCTATCCAGAATAGAAAGAGGAGTGGGAGGCCCCGGTGCACAACTGAGCAAGAGGACAAATACATTAGTGTCTAGTTTGAGAGATAGACGCCTCACAGGTCCTCAACTGGCAGCTTCATTAAATAGTACCCGCAAAACACCAGTCTCAACGTCAACAGTAAAGAGGCGACTCTGGGATGCTGACCTTCTAGGCAGAGTTGCAAAGAAAAAGCCATATCTCAGACTGGCCAATATAAAGAAAAGATGAAGATTGGCAAAAGAACGCACACTGGACAGAGGAAGATTGGAAATAAAAAAAGTTATGGACAGACGAATCAAAATTTGAGGTGTTCGGATCACAAAGAAGAACATTTGTGAGACGCAGACCAAATGAAAAGATGCTGGAGGAGTGCTTGATGCCATCTGTCAAGCATGGTGGCGGCAATGTGATGGTCTGGGGGTGCTTTGGTGGTGGTAAAGTGGGAGATTTGTACAGGGTAAAAGGGATCTTGAAGAAGGAAGGCTATCACTCCATTTTGCAACGCCATGCCATACCCTGTGGACGGCACTTGATTGGAGCCAATTTCTTCTACAACAGGACAATGACCCAAAGCACAGCTCCAAACTGCAAGAAATAATTAGGGAAGAAGCAGTCTGCTGGTATTCTGTCTATAATGGAGTGGCCAGCACAGTCACCGGATCTCAACACAGTCACCAGATCTCAAACTATTTGAGCTGTTGTGGGAGCTGCTTCACCGTATGGTACGTAAGAAGTGTCCATCAAGCCAATCCAATTTGTGGCAGGTGCTTCAGGAAGCATGGGGTGAAATCTTTTCCGATTACATCAACAAATTGACAACTAGAATGCCAAAGGTCTGCAAGGCTGTAATTGCAGGATTCTTTGATGAAAGCAAAGTTTGAAGGACACAATTATTATTTCAATTAAAAATCATTATTTGTGACTTTGTCAATGACTACATTTCCTATTCATTTTGCTATATTTCCTATTCAAACTCATTTCATGTATGTTTTCATGGAAAACAAAAAGTGACCCCAAACTTTTCTCTGGATAAGAGCGTCTGCTAAATGACAAAATGTGTATATATATATATATATATATATATATATATATATATATATATATATTAAAAATCCAAATAACTTCACAGAACTTCATTGTAAAGGGTTTATACACAGTTTCCCATGCTTGTTCAATGAACCATAAACAATTAATGGACATGCACCTGTGGAATGGTCGTTAAGACACTAACAGCTTACAGACGGTAGGCAATTAAGGTCACAGTTATGAAAACTTAAGACACTAAAGAGGCCTTTCTACTGACTCTGAAAAACACCAAAAGAAAGATCCCCAGGGTCCCTGCTCATCTGCGTGAATGTGCCTTAGGCATGCTGCAAGGAGGCATGAGGACCGCAGATGTGGCCAGGGCAATAAATTGTAATGTCCGTACTGTGAGACGCCTAAGACGGCGCTACAGGGAGACAGGACGGACAGCTGATCGTCCTCGCAGTGGCAGACCACGTGTAACAACACCTGTACAGGACCGGTACATCCAAACATCACACCTGTGGGACAGGTACAGGATGGCAACAACTGCCGAGTTACACCAGAACCGCACAATCCCTCCATCAGTGCTCAGACTGTCTGCAATAGGCTGAGAGAGGCTGGACTGAGGGCTTGTAGGCCTGTTGTAAGGCAGGTCCTCACCAGACATCACCGGCAACAACATCGCCTATGGGCACAAACCCACCGTCGCTGGACTAGACAGGACTGGCAAAAAGTGCTCTTCACTGACAAGTCACGGTTTTGTCTCACCAGGGGTCATGGTCGGATTCACGTTTATCGTTGAAGGAATAAGCGTTACACCGAGGCCTGTACTCTGGAGCGGGATCGATTTGGAGGTGGAGGGTCCGTCATGGTCTGGGGCGGTGTGTCACAGCATCATCAGACTGAGCTTGTTGTCATTGCAGGCAATCTCAACGCTGTGCGTTACAAGGAAGACATCCTCCTTTCTCATGTGGTACCCTTCCTGCAGGCTCATCCTGACATGACCCTCCAGCATGACAATGCTACCAGCCATACTGCTCGTTCTGTGCATGATTTCCTGCAAGATAGGAATGTCAGTGTTCTGCCATGGCCAGCGAAGAGCCTGGATCTCAATCCCATTGAGCACGTCTGGGATCTGTTGGATCGGAGGGTGAGGGCTAGGCCCATTCCCCCCAGAAATGTCTGGGAACTTGCAGGTTCCTTGGTGGAAGAGTGGGGTAACATCTCACAGCAAGAACTGGCAAATATGGTGCAGTCCATGAGGAGGAGATGCACTGCAGTACTTAATGCAGCTGGTGGCCACACCAGATACTGACTGTTACTTTTGTTCAGGGACACATTATTCAATTTCTGTTAGTCACATGTCTGTGGAACTTGTTCAGTTTGTCTGTTGTTGAATCTTATGTTCATACAAATATTTACACACGTTAAGTTTGCTGAAAATAAATGCAGTTGACAGTGAGAGGACATTTATTTTTTTGCTGAGTTTATAGAGAGAGAGAGGGAACAAAAATATAAACGCAACATGCAACAATTTCATAGATTTTACTGAGTTACAGTTCAGATAAGGAAATCAATCAATTGAAATAAATTCATTAGGCCCTAATGTATGGATTTCACATGACTGGGCAGGGGTGCAGCCATGGGTACAGCCATGG
The DNA here is from genome assembly GCF_020615455.1 of Coregonus clupeaformis. Lineage (NCBI taxonomy): Eukaryota > Metazoa > Chordata > Actinopteri > Salmoniformes > Salmonidae > Coregonus > Coregonus clupeaformis. The sequence goes on along the minus strand of NC_059203.1, from coordinate 21,644,688 downwards.
GTGGGCCTGGGAGGGCATAGACCCACCCACTGGGCAGCCAGGCCCAGCCAATCAGAATTAGTTTTTCCCCACAAAAGGGCTTTATCACAGACCGAAATACCCCTCAGCCCCCCAGACGATCCCACAGATAAAGAAGCCGGATGTGGATGTCCTGGGCTGACATGGTTACAAGTGGTCTGCGGTTGTGAGGCCGGTTGGACTTACTGCCAAATTCTCTAAAACTACGGTGGAGGCGGCTTATGGTAGAGAAATTAATATAAAATTCTCTGACAACAGCTCTGGTGGACATTACTGCAGTCAGCTTGCCATCAAAACTTGAGACTTCTGTGGCATGGTGTTGTGACAAAACTGTACATTTTAAAGTGGCCTTTTATTGTCCCCAGCACAAGGTGCACCTGTGTAATGATCATGCTGTTTAATCAGTTTCTTGATATGCCACACCTGTCAGGTGGATGGATTATCTTGGTAAAGGAGAAATGCTCACTAACAGGGATGTTAACAAATTTGTTAACAAAATGTTTGAGAAATAACCTTTTTGTGCGTATGGAAAATTTCGGAGATCTTTTTATTTCAGCTCATGAAACATGGGACCAACACTTTACATGTTGTGTTCATATTTTTGTTCAGTGTAGTAAAATGGTCATTTATCAGACTCTTTTATTCAAAGTATCTCGCAATTACAAAACACAACAAGTTTCATGTGTCCCTTTCTGGAATGCCATCAAGCCCATATCTGAAACCCCGGAGGCATGGGAGTAAGAATTGTATTCTATTTGTATATGTATTAAAAATAAATTGAACCTTGAACCACATTGGCCCCCCCCCCGACTGTGTTTTCAGGAAGCACGACGATGACAGGCGCTTCACCTGCCCAGAGGAGGGCTGTGGCAAGTCCTTCACCCGGGCAGAGCACCTCAAGGGCCACAGCATCACCCACCTGGGCACCAAGCCCTTTGAGTGCCACGTAGATGGTAGGTGTCACTCATTTGTGCCACTGTCACTTTTTTAATATGTCTGGTCATTTTCTAGATGTAGGGTTAATTGAAACATGCATTTGCCCTATTTACTGTGTTGTAGGCTGCAGTGCCAAGTTCTCAGCGCGGAGCAGTCTGTATATCCACTCGAAGAAACACAAGCAGGACGCTGGCAGCCTGAGGACGCGTTGCCCCGTGGCCAACTGCAGCAAGCACTTCTCTTCCTGCAGTAGCCTGAAGAGCCACATGCTCAAACACCACCACCTCAACCCCGGTAAGGAACACACACGCACGCTGTTCCTCAAGAAAGACATGCTCAAACACCCCCACTGCCTGTGTAATGACTTTGTGTCTGTCTCCTCCAATCAGACGTGCTGAGCCAGCTGGAGGCCACTCCCACCCTGACCCCCAGCAGCGAGCTTGTCAGCGCCGCCACCACCACGGGAACCGTCCCAGGGGTCACCGGGGGCGACCAGCTGGCCCACCTGGACCTCAGCTCTCTGTTCTCTGCTGTGCCCGGGGGTCCCTCGCCCACCATCCACGGGGTCGGGGTGCCTGTAGGCGCCACAGGGCCTGCAGGCGCCTTCGCCATGGACCTGTCACTGGTCAGCTCAGGAATCCTCACCATCAACCCGGCCTCGGTTGGCTCAGCCCTGTGCACGTCCGGGCATGGCGCCACCGTGGCCAAAGCTTCCTTGGACCCGCTCATCCTGGCGGCCGGGGAAGACATGGTCGGGGGAGCCCTCCCTCCTCGGGGTACCCTCAACCTGGACAACGTGCAGAAGGTCACCCCCGAGGCCCTAGGCTCACTCACAGTCCTCACCATGCAGGCTGCTAGCTCCTCCGCGGACCACCACACCCTCAGCTCCTCCAGCGCCCTGTCCACCGAGCCCTCCCCCTCAAACCTGGCTGTCCCCCCCGGGCCCGAGCTCCTCTCGTCCCACTCTAAGGTGGCTGAGGCTGGAGGGAGCAGGGGTGTCGGCAGGCCTCTGCTGGGCTGTGTGGAGGTGCTGGGGCAGCAGGAGGGGGGCAAGGTGCTGACCCAGTGTGTGTTCCCGGGCCATGACGGTGGCAGCTCGTTCAGCCTGCAGAAGGAGTCCGAGCTCAGCCACAGCTCAGCCGTCTTACCCTACTCCTTCCTGGTGAGTGGCTCGCTAACTAACACTCTGGTGAGTGGCTCGCTAACTAACACTCTGGTGAGTGGCTCGCTAACTAACGCTCTGGTGAGTGGCTCGCTAACTAACGCTCTGGTGAGTGGCTCGCTAACTAATGATCTGGTGAGTGGCTCGCTAACTAATGCTCTGGTGAGTGGCTCGCTAACTAACGCTCTGGTGAGTGGCTCGCTAACTAATGATCTGGTGAGTGGCTCGCTAACTAATGCTCTGGTGAGTGGCTCGCTAACTAATGCTCTGGTGAGTGGCTCGCTAACTAATGATCTGGTGAGTGGCTCGCTAACTAATGATCTGGTGAGTGGCTCGCTAACTAACGCTCTGGTGAGTGGCTCGCTAACTAATGATCTGGTGAGTGGCTCGCTAACTAATGCTCTGGTGAGTGGCTCGCTAACTAATGCTCTGGTGAGTGGCTCGCTAACTAATGCTCTGGTGAGTGGCTCGCTAACTAATGCTCTGGTGAGTGACTCGCTAACTGACGCTCTGGTGAGTGGCTCGCTAACTGACGCTCTGGTGAGTGGCTCGCTAACTGACGCTGTGGTGAGTGACTCGCTAACTGACGCTGTGGTGAGTGGCTCGCTAACTAACGCTCTGGTGAGTGGCTCACTAACTAACGCTCTGGTGAGTGGCTCGCTAACTAACGCTCTGGTGAGTGGCTCGCTAACTAACGCTCTGGTGAGTGGCTCACTAACTAACGCTCTGGTGAGTGGCTCGCTAACTAACGCTCTGGTGAGTGGCTCGCTAACTAACGCTCTGGTGAGTGGCTCGCTAACTAACGCTCTGGTGAGTGGCTCGCTAACTAACGCTCTGGTGAGTGACTCGCTAACTAACGCTCTGGTGAGTGGCTCGCTAACTAACGCTCTGGTGAGTGGCTCGCTAACTGACGCTCTGATTACAAGTTCCCCTTCAAAGCACTGATGAGTGGATTAAATAGAACAGTATCATATTTAATCTCTATCGATCTGTTTTTGGAATGTGCAGACTCACTAGTATACTCTTATTTGAAGTTGCTCTTTATAACCACAGATCTCGAGTCAGATCTCCCTACCACAAACCCATTTGACATCAATCCATTTAAGGTCTGACATCCGTTGAGATGAGATGTTATTGTTATGTGTCCTCGTTTGGAGTCACGGCAGTTATTTTATGCGTCCCATTTTTCCCTTTCTGTCTTGTAGGAGAGTAGTGGTTCAGCGCGGACCGACTACAGAGCCATCCAGCTGGCCAAGAAGAGGAAACGGAGAGGACCCTCCGTCTGCTCAGGTACATTATAACACTCAACTCCGTCATGGGTCTGCTCAGGTACATTATAACACTCAACTCCGTCATGGGTCTGCTCAGGTACATTATAACACTCAACTCCGTCATCTGTCTGCTCAGGTACATTATAACACTCAACTCCGTCATGGGTCTGCTCAGGTACATTATAACACTCAACTCCGTCATCTGTCTGCTCAGGTACATTATAACACTCAACTCCGTCATGGGTCTGCTCAGGTACATTATAACACTCAACTCCGTCATCTGTCTGCTAGCATTTGTTTTGGAGCAGTGCATGTGGAAACTGATTGAACCAGCTGGTGGTGCATTCAAAAGCTGTTTTGTTGTCATTGTCTTCACAGCAAGCTCAGGATTGGGCCAGAGGAAGAGTAAAGGCGGGAAGGCCAGCAGCACTTCGGCGCCAACGGTTCCCACAAGTGCCCGTTTTGGTGAAGGTTCTGCAGCAGCCAATGGGGGGCTGACTATCCGTGACCCTGTCACAGGGGCCCAGTATGTTCAGATTCAGCTCCTGCAGGTGAGAAGGTTCTCTAACAGAAACACTTAGAATGCTGTTAAAAAAAACTCTTTCAACATTTCTTTCTATAATGCACAGAGCAGAATGCCAAGGTGAAGGCATGTATTACAGGCCTAAATAAGAGTGTGTCCGCTGGCAGGGGCCACCTGGCTATATGGAGAAGGTGCTTTTGTATCCACGCATCTGACCTTTCTATCCTTTTGAATGTGATGAATGGATTCATATAAAGTATTTGTCTGTGTCAGGATGACCCGGCCAGCGAAGGGGACCTAGCCTTCCAGCTGAGCTCCCAGCCTTCCAGCTCCCACTCCCAGCTGACCGTGGACCTGCCAGTCAACATCCTACAGGTGAGTACTCCCCATGAGATCATAAAGTCATTTCTTAGGACCGTTTCTTGTACAGAATGTAGAAAATCTAGACACTGGTATGGTGCTGGAAATGATGAATATGAGGTTTAAAGTGGTGAAGAGTCTCTTTTTAACTGGACAAAACAAACTGTCCAAACAGTCCTGTGTAGCTCAGTTGGTAGAGCATGGCGTTTATAATATAATAATATAATAATAATATGCCATTTAGCAGACGCTTTTATCCAAAGCGACTTACAGTCATGCGTGCATACATTTTTTTTGTGTATGGGTGGTCCCGGGGATCGAACCCACTACCTTGGCGTTACAAGCGCCGTGCTCTACCAGCTGAGCTACAGAGGAAATACAGGGTTGTGGGTTCGATTCCCACGGTGGGCCAGTATGAAAATGTATGCACTCACTACCTGTAAGTCGCTCTGGATAAAAGCGTCTGCTAAAATGACTAAAATGTAAAAAAAAAAAAATATGTAGTCAGATAGGTAGTGAGCTGCCAGTTTGAGTGAAAACCACTGCAATCCTGAAATGGAGATGTTTTACAACTAAAGATGGAAGGGATTTAGGCAAAACTTTTACTTAGGTCTGTATTTGAATGTCAGCGATTGAGGTGTGTTTGCCTGTACTGTAATTGTAGAAATGAGAAATAAATTAGTAATTTCTGTCTGCCTTTCCTCAGGAACCTCCTGCTATGACGGAGGACGACAACGGCTCGGACAACTCCCAGTTCACAGGAAGCACCATCAACCTGCAGGACCTGGAGTGAGGAGGAGAGAGATGAGAAAGTTATGTACATCTGGGATGTGGATGAAGTGGAACCCAGAACCAAATGCACCTTGGGAAGAATTGAATGATAAATGAAATGAAAGTTTAAATTTGTGGAATTTTTTCCACTCACTTTTTCCTGTATTTCTGAAATCCTGTTTGTACCACAATCATGTCTTTTAAAGAGAGACTGTCGTTTTGCACATCCATTAGGTCCCTCGTGCTTCTAGTCAAACTGTGACGTCTTGTCGGTCTCAGCTACGGTGCCACGTTCTGAATACTCATACACAGTGTGCTGTTGTCAGAGCTTCTGTCTACAATGCCTTACAGACATGACGTACTGTACTCGCATCCATTTAGCATACGCTTTCTGTTTGTTAGACTTTTATGTAGTTTTTACTTTTTGGTGGTGGGTGGGGTCAGATGTATTTTTCTACAGCTGTGTCTTATGAGCTATGTAGGAATGAGACACGTGTGCGTTCCATGTTTAAAACGTTGCCGGTCCACTTGTTTATAATATCTGTAATGCTTATCTATATGTGACGACTTCAATCTAGTTATTGATTAGCCTTGTTTTACAAAATGGCTCAATCCAATTGACAGGAATTTAAATAAAGGATTGAAGCACAATTCAACATTTTATTTTGTACAATAAGCATATTTTTGTGTTATGGACTAATGCAGATTTCTATCTGGCTCTCCTGGATTATAAAGATTTTAGGTTCCCATTGAATTCCCCAAAGAGGCTAGAGTAGTCAGTCCATCCAAGCAGTCAGGCCATACAACTGCTATTCACATATAAGGTAAATAAGAAGCACAATAAATGAATAAAATGTAGTCTGGTATGGTAAAATCTAATTCTATTAAATATGTGGGGAGAGCACTCTCCACCTGCCTCATAAAGCTCTTCACCAAAACAAAGTCCACGTGCTATGAAAAAACAAACATGTATGCACTCACTAACTGTAAATCGCTCTGGATAAGAGCGTCTGCTAAATGACAAAAATGTAAAATGTGCTCCACCACCGACTCAAAATAAACCTCCAGCCAGTGCAAAAGAAGTAGGTCCTATCCCATCATGTGACATCACCAGCGCCCAATAGTGTCGTTGTAAAAGCCATACTTATACCCGTCATACCCCAAAATGTATAAAGTCAGTATTTACAGTGACTCAGTCACAGCCCACAATAGGCCAAAACAGAGATTAAATGAGTTCCGGTCAGTTGTGGCGTATGAGGCCGTGTTGTGACTCGGCCCTTAGGTGTAGAAGTAGAGCTGCTCCTCTTTCTCCTTGTCTGAGATGTCATACACCTGGCTGGTCTTCAGCTTGCGGGCAAGGCGCTGTGATCTAGCCATCAGTTTCTTGACAGTCTAGAGAAAAAGGCCTTATGTTAGCATCGGCAAATAAAGAGAACACAATGTTATGGTTTCTTTAGTACAATTATACGAAATTAACTCTTGACATGTATACAATTGTATTGTACTAGAACAGCCCCCCTGGTAACTAAACCAATGGCTTAGTTATGCAATATAATCTCATTTAGCCTATAGGCATCTAATGGAAACTTAATGTTACACATAGATTTTCGGGCAGAAAACTTAACTTTGGCCTATAGGATTGTAATGGTGTAGTGTTGAGGCAGGTTGTGTGACTGACTGTTTTCTTGACGTCAGCCTGGGCTCTCTCCAGGGCCCTCTTCAGCCTCTCCTGGTTCTGCTTGTCCTGACGCATCTTCTCATCACGCATCCTGGGGAAGGGAAGGAGGAAAGGATTATGGGGAGGAAAATAGGAGAAGGGTAGATTAGTTTAATCTAAACGGCTCGATATGTTTCAAACAAAAAATAAAAGAATCTGCTCTGGTACCCAGCTACCACATGGAACATGAAATGTAACAGGGCCCATGTCCAATTGCTGCCTATGACGGCAGCACAGACCTGAGTTTCTTCCTCTATGCATCAACTAACTACGTTAATTAACTAACCAAAGGCCACTAGGCAGAGCCTAAAGCTTAAAGCCGTGGACATAGAGATTTAAATGGAATAGGGCCAAAGTGACTAGCCTATATGACGGTCCTACGAGGCTGTGTTCCAGCTCTCGCGTACCTGAACCTCCTCTCCTTTTCCTTGGCCCTCTCGGCCAGCACCAGCCGCTCCTTGGGGACGATCTCCACGTTCTCCAGCAGCTCGTCCAGGCGGCTCTCGATGGCCTTCAGCATCTGCAGCGTGCTCAGGTTGGCCTCGCTGTCACCCATGCAGCCCCGGTACACCTCCTCTACCTTAGCGCCCAGGGAGTCAAACATACCCTCCTACAGAGTAGAGGAGGAGAGATAGGGGGAGAGAGAAGGAGAGAGAGAGGAGGAGAGGGAGATTGGAGGAGAACAAGAGAGCGAAATATCTATGTGATCTAAGGCCAATGACTGGCTCACAACTGGTATTAGCATGTCCTCTGATTCTCTGCATAACTCCTCCAGTGACCTGTCCCATTTCCCACTTTGGGTAAAAGTTGTCCGTAGTCACAGATCTATTATCTGCTTACTTTCCCAAAATCCTAATATCAACCATTGTGGATGGACGTAATCTAAAATGACCTTAGATCAGCAACTTTCTTTTTTTCCTACCTGGTCGTCCGACTTGTACTTCCCAAAGTTGAAGAGGCGGGCCCTTAGCTCCAGCTCGGCAGCCCGTTCCTTCTCCCTCTGGATGGTGTGGGTCATGATGTCTATCTGCTGGGTCAGCTGGTTGGTCTCCACCTCCCTTCAGAGAGGGGGAGGGATGGAGTGGGGGATGGCGTGCACACACATAGAAACGAATGCAGGTGAGGAAAGAGAGAGAAGGAACTATAGAGGGTAGAGTGTTGACATAAAACCTTGCTCTTGTCAATGTCAGTCAACATAATTTCTCGTCCTCCTTTTTATAAGTGAAGTCCGACTGTACGAGCATCCAGATTATGTAGAGATCAACTCTGCTATACCATTGAGTTCTAGCCTATCTACAATAACTTTATGGTAGTCTCTACATTCACTTTCATCTTGGCCCTCTCTTCCCTCTCTATCTACCTCTGACCTCTAACCCCTGCAAGCCTTTCTTACATCTTCTTGCGGTTGTAGTCCATGACCTGTCGGAACTCCTCCTGGGCCTCTTCGGTCTCCCTGGAGTTCTGGATCAGAGAGAGGTTCTGCTCCTCCAGCTCTGTCAGCAGCTCCAGCAGCTGCCAGGGGTCCCTGAAGTACAGCTCCGGGTCCTCCTGCAAGGGGCGACAAACACCACACACAGATGACAGACTTCTTTCAGGGTAAGTGGAAAACTAAGGGTAAAGTTTATAGAACATTGAAGGGAAAGATATCCTTTAACAGGAAGCTAGGTGGCCTAGATGGAGTAGTGGGGTTTGCGTTCAGCATTATCAGATTTGGGGTGGTTTTCCCAGATTAATCCTAGTCATGCTCTTAAAAATAAAAGGTTAAAGTTGGAACCAAATAAGGTTCCTCAGATGCCATTTTTAGTTCTCACACTGCTGGGATGGTGCTGTTGTGTTGTTGATGTAATCATTGATGGTGAGTGAGTCTACGTCCTTGAGCAGGAATGTGAGTATTACTGTCTATCTTCACTCTCTGTCGGTGTGAGATGCGTGCATTCGGTTATCAGTCCTTTGTTTTTACTGTAGCCTATGTCTAGTTGAGAGGGTGTGTGTTTGTGTGTGTGAGTGTGTGTGTGTGTATTTTTGGATCTCAGTAAGGTACAACAGCTGTGGCAGTAATCCTGTATAGGCACACTGACACAATGACATCACTGAGCTGACTGACTTGGCAAGACAGAGGGATGCAATAAAACCTTGTTGCACTGTGTGTGTGTGTGTGTGTGTGTGTGTGTGTGTTGCGTGCATGTGGCCTCATGGCCCAATTTGAAGACACCAATGGTTACCTAATCAGAATCACTGGTAGTGAAAGAAAACAGTTGGGAGAACCAGTGAAACAATTATAGTTTCTGAGGTAGAAGTTTTTGGTGAGGGAGGCCCTGCTCTCTACTCTCCCAGATGTTTAGTTCATTTCATTCCGATCTCCTCTGCATTATTGTAGCCATTTGCTACAGCCTGTCAACTATGCCTCTGCCTATCCCTGTTCTCTCCCTCTCTGCACAGGCTACACAAACGCCCCACACCGCGTGGCTGCTGCCTCTCTAACCTGGTGGTCCCTGCACGCACCCCACCCTGGAGTTCCAGGTCTCAGGCAGCCTCTGGAACTGCCGTTCTGCTGCCAACAAAGCTGACTTCATCCCAGCCTATGCTAATCTCCAGTCCCTCGACTTCCTGGCGCTGACGGAAACATGGATTACCACTGAAAACATTGCTACTCCTACTGCTCTCTCCTCGTCTGACCATGTGTTCTCGCATACCCCGAGAGCATCTGGTCAGAGGTGGTGGCACAGGAATCCTCATCTCTCCCAAGTGGACATTCTCAATTTTTCCCCTAACCCATCTGTCTATCTCCTCATTTGAATTCCATGCTGTCACAGTCACTAGCCCATTTAAGCTTAATATCCTTGTCATCTATCGCCCTCCAGGTTCCCTTGGAGAGTTCATCAATGAGCTTGACGCCTTGATAAGTTCCTTTCCTGAGGATGGCTCACCCCTCACAGTTTTGGGGGATTTCAACCTCCCTATGTCCACATTTGACTCATTTCTCTCTGCCTCCTTCTTTCCACTCCTCTCCTCTTTTGACCTCACCCTCTCACTGTCCCCCTACTCACAAGGCAGGCAATACGCTTGACCTCATCTTTACTAGATGCTGCTCTTCTACTAATCTCACTGCAACTCCCCTCCATGTCTCTGACCACTACTTTGTTTCCTTTTCTCTCTCGCTCTCCTCCCACACTACTCACTCTGCCCCTACACAGATGGTAATGCGCCGCCGCAACCTTCGCTCTCTCTCCCCACTACTCTCTCCTCTTCCATCCTATCATCTTTTCCCTCTGCTCAATCCTTCTCCCTCCAATCTCCTGATTCTGCCTCCTCAACCCCTCCTCTCCTCCCTTTCTGCATCCTTTGACTCTCTGTGTCCCCCTATCCTCCCGGCCGGCTCGGTCCTCCCCCTCCAGCTCCGTGGCTTGATGACTCATTGCGAGCTCACAGAACAGAGCTCCGGGCAGCGGAGCGGAAATGGAAGAAAACTAAACTCCCTGCCGACCTGGCATCTTTTCACTCCCTCCTCTCTACATTTTCTTCATCTGTTTCTGCTGCTAAGGCCACTTTCTACCACTCTAAATTCCAAGCATCTGCCTCTAACCCTAGGAAGCTCTTTTGCCACATTTTCCTCCCTGCTGAATCCTCCCCCTCTCTATGTGGATGACTTCGTCAACCACTTTGAAAAGAAGGTTGACGACATTCGATCCTCTTTTGTTAAGTCTAATGACACTGCTGGTCCTACTCACACTGCCCTACCCTATGCTTTGACTTCTTTCTCCCCTCTCTCTCCAGATAAAATCCTGCGACTTGTGACTGCAGGCCGCCCAACAACCTGCCCGCTTGACCCCATCCCCTCCTCTCTTCTCCAGACCATCTCCGGTGACCTTCTCCCCTACCTCACCTCGCTGATCAACTCATCCTTGACCGCTGGCCATGTCCCTTCCGTCTTCAAGAGAGCGAGAGTTGCTCCCCTTCTCAAAAACCAACACTCGATCCCACTGATGTCAACAACTACAGACCAGTATCCCTTCTTTCTTTTCTTTCCAAAACTATTGAGCGTGCCGTCTTTAGCCAACTCTCTTGCTATCTCTCTCAGAATGACCTTCTTGATCCAAACCAGTCAGGTTTCAAGACTGGTCATTCAACTGAGACTGCTCTTCTCTGTGTCACGGAGGCTCTCCGCACTGCTAAAGCTAACTCTCTCTCCTCTGCTCTTGTCCTTCTAGACCTGTCTGCTGCCTTTGATACTGTGAACCATCAGATCCTCCTCTCCACCCTCTCCGAGCTGGGCATCTCCGGCGCGGCTCACTCCTGGATTGCGTCCTACCTGACCGGTCGCTCCTACCAAGTGGCGTGGAGAGAAGCTGTCTCCGCACCACGTGCTCTCACCACTGGTGTCCCCCAGGGCTCAGTTCTAGGCCCTCTCCTTTTCTCCCTATACACCAAGTCACTTGGCTCTGTCATATCCTCACATGGCCTCTCCTATCATTGCTACGCTGACGATACACAACTAATCTTCTCCTTTCCCCCTTCTGATAACCAGGTGGCGAATCGCATCTCTGCATGTCTGGCAGACATATCAGTATGGATGACGGATCACCACCTCAAGCTGAACCCTGGCAAGACGGAGCTGCTCTTCCTCCCGGGGAAGGACTGCCCGTTCCATGATCTCGCCATCACGGTTGACAACTCCGCTGTGTCCTCCTCCCAGAGTGCGAAGAGCCTAGGCGTGACCCTGGACAACACCCTGTCGTTCTCCGCCAACATCAAGGCGGTGACCCGCTCCTGCAGGTTCATGCTCTACAACATTCGGAGAGTACGACCCTGCCTTACACAGGAAGCTGCACAGGTCCTAATCCAGGCACTTGTCATCTCCCGTCTGGACTACTGCAACTCGCTGTTGGCTGGCCTCCCTGCCTGTGCCATTAAACACCTACAACTCATCCAGAATGCCGCAGCCCGTCTGGTGTTCAACCTTCCCAAGTTCTCTCACGTCACCCCCCTCCTCCGCACACTCCACTGGCTTCCAGTTGAAGCTCGCATCCGCTACAAGACCATGGTGCTTGCCTATGGAGCAGTGAGGGGAACGGCACCTCTGTACCTTCGGGCTCTGATCAGTCCCTACACCCAAACGAGGGCATTGCGTTCATCCACCTCTGGCCTGCTGGCTCCCCTTCCTCTGCGGAAGCATAGTTCCCGCTCAGCCCAGTCAAAACTGTTCGCTGCTCTGGCACCCCAATGGTGGAACAAGCTCCCTCACGACGCCAGGACAGCGGAGTCACTCACCACCTTCCGGAGACATTTGAAACCCCACCTCTTTAAGGAATACCTCACCAATTGGTGAGTCGCTCTGGATAAGAGCGTCTGCTAAATGACGTAAATGTGCCCTTGAGCAAGGCACTTAACCCTAATTGCTCCTGTAAGTCGCTCTGGATAAGAGCGTCTGCTAAATGACTAAAATGTAAATGTAAATGTAAACCATTTTAGGTTCTCTGAAGAACCTTAAATTAGATGGTTATTTGAAGAACCATACAAAACTCTAGGTAGAAACAAAAAACAGAAATGTTTTAGCCCTCCAGGAGCAGAATTGAATAGTCCTGCTGTAGGGTCTTGAGACTTATTTGCATATTTCCCATGGTGCCTTTCAAGTGAATTTTTGAGTTACGAGTCCCATCTATGACTGTGTTTGCTAGTGACAGAGACACGGTTGTTGCATTAATTCATTTTCATTCTTGTGGCCTTCACCAAGTGAGATACTAAGTAAATATGAGAGGACTGTTAGACTACCTAAAGGATTTAAACTAGAAACATTATTTCAGTAATGGGTGCAATAAATCCAAGTAACAGATTGGACTAGTTTAGAAAAATCTGTTATTTATATTTGAGTAGCATAAGATTAAATAATAAATCAATGTACATGCAAAAACTGATATTGAAACAAACAATTCTAAAAATCAACCTGCAATAGAGCATGCTCGAAAATATGATAATGATGGGCGTGGTTTTGGTCCAACTCTGGTTATTAACACCAACACTGGGGTTCTTTAACACCACGGAGAGTCAATTTAACTCTTTACAGTATTAATTAAACTCCTGAATCAACACTAGAAATGTTACACTGAAAAAGCAACAGTAGTTAACAGTGGCCAATTTGCTGTGTGCTATGAAAGGGACAGTTCTGCAGGCTTCCATACATTTCAAGAATTCTGAAGAACCGTAGATGCCACACCAAGAAACTGACATTTAACTCAAAGGTTCTTTATCGGGCAAGAGTTCTCCAAGGAACATTAACAGCTGAGGAAGAACCATTTAAGAACCTTTTATGTGGAGTAAAGGTATTTTAAGCAGACCTGGGTTCAAATACATGTCGAGTTTCTGGGATTTAACATACTTTTTTCTGTGTATTTTAGTATTTTCAAATACACAGCCCAAAACAAGTACTTTTATTTGAGTATTTGAATGGTTATTTGTTAAAAACCAAATAGTCTATCAAATTATATTTGAGAGTATTTTCAAATACTTATTTCAAATTCTATTTTCAAACACCTGGGTTAAATGCATGAGAGTGTATTTGAGTCAGTGTATTAGTGTTTCCAAATACTTTCCAAGTGTATTTCCAAATACAGTAAAATATTCAACTGCTTTTATCAAATAAAAGATATCTGAATACTTACTTTGAATGTATGTGAAAGTAATTTAGATATTTTAAATAGTATTTGAAATCTGATTTTAACTCTCCATTGAGCTTGCTTTTTAGGCCGGGGCTTAATCTGTGTCCAGAAAACCAGCTCATGACATTTTTAGTCATATTCAGGCTGTATTCACTTTTTATTCAAACCGTCTCATTTATTCAATTCTGGTGTCAGCTTATCGATGGCTGAAATTTGCCAGAACGCAGTTATCCTCCAGCGTTATTCTGATCTTCTAAAGTTGAAACTAACCTCATATTCAGAGCTGTCGGTCTTCAGTTCTGCCACAGGGTTCCTGAAAAGACAGGAATTCAGCACTATAGCCAAAATTATCGCATATAACATGGTCATCACTTACACACACACACTCACACACACACACACACACACACAACTCCACACCACATACATACACACACACACACACTCACAATTTGTCACTCCGACCTGTCGACTGTCTAGAGGGGGCCCTTGCATCCCGGATAGGGGGCAGCTCTCGGCCCGCAAAGGACTCCTTACTGTCCGTAGCTGTGTGTGTGATAGAGAGAGAGACAGAGAGAGAGAGAGCAAGAGACAGAGAGAGACCAAGACAGAGAGAGAGAGAGAGAGAGAGAGAGAGAGAGAGAGAGAGAGAGACAGAGAGAGAGATAGAGACCAAGACAGAGAGAGAGAGATATAGGGACAGAGAGAGACGGAGACAGAGAGAGAGATATAGAGACAGAGAGAGATGGAGACAGAGAGAGAGATACAGAGACAGATAGAGACATAGAGAGAGAGACAGAGATATAGAGACAGAGAGAGCGAGAGAGAGAGAGAGAGAGAGAGAGAGAGAGAGAGAGAGAGAGAGAGAGAGAGAGAGAGATAGAGACAGAGAGAGATGGAGACAGAGAGAGAGATAGAGACAGAGAGAGACATAGAGAGAGAGACAGAGATATAGAGACAGAGAGAGCGAGAGAGAGAGAGAGAGAGAGAGAGAGAGAGAGAGAGAGAGAGAGAGAGAGAGAGAGAGAGAGAGAGAGAGAGAGAGAGAGAGAGACAGAGAGAGACCAAGACAGAGAGAGAGAGACAGAGAGAGAGCAAGAGACAGAGAGAGACCAAGACAGAGAGAGAGAGACAGAGAGAGAGAGAGACAGAGAGAGAGAGACAAAGAGAGAGAGAGCAATAGACAGAGAGAGACCAAGACAGAGAGAGAGATATAGAGACAGAGAGAGATGGAGACAGAGAGAGAGAGAGAGAGAGAGAGAGAGAGAGAGAGAGAGAGAGAGAGAGAGAGAGAGAGACAGAGAGAGAGCAAGAGACAGAGAGAGACCAAGAGAGAGACCAAGACAGAGAGAGAGAGAGAGAGAGAGAGAGAGAGAGAGAGAGAGAGAGAGAGAGAGAGAGAGAGAGAGAGAGAGAGAGAGAGAGAGAGAGAGAGAGAGAGACAGAGAGAGAGAGAGAGAGAGAGAGACAGATAGAGACAGAGACAGGGAGAGAGATATATAGACAAAGAGAGACATAGAGAGAGAGACAGAGAGAGAGAGAGAGACAGAGAGAGAGAGACGACAGAGAG
>NC_059203.1:21609707-21612207 GCF_020615455.1 Coregonus clupeaformis | reverse complement strand
AGACACTTTTTGCTGATTTGTATAAAAATGGGAACATAAGCAACCTTATCTTCCACACAGACCATCCCTGGCATGGCACAGTGCTATACTAGCACACTACCCCTCTGTTAAGAGGGGGGTGTTAGCGACGGTGGAAACTCAGGATACTGGACAACGAGGACTCTGAGTCGTCTAATATTAATCTCTATAAATCTGGAACCGTTTTGGTTCAAGGCAACACCAAACAGTTCCAGCTGGACTTTCACCTAATCAAAGAAATAGCTCAGCAGGAGAAGCTGTCCCTTGAGAAAGATACCCCTACCCCGAGACGGGTCAGACCAGACCTCTTCATTAAATAACCCCACAGAGCAACCCCAAGCAGAAACTCAACTTCCCAGCACAGAGTACTACTCCCTCATTGAAATGAAGGATAAATTCACCCAGCTGGAGGTAAGGCAGGTGGAGCTGGAACAGCAGGTGAACACACTCCAGTCAGCACAGACCCAGACAACAGTCCAGCACAACAACACCCCCTTAACTAGACCTGGAGAGCTGCAGGTGGAGAGAGACATGTCTGCACTCTGGACTGTGGTGAGACAACATCAACAGGAGAAAGAGCAGGAGCAGGAGAAGAACAGAGCACTAGAGGAGAGGATCAGAGTGCTGGAGGAGAAGGTGAGAACGATGACGGGTGACATTGAACAACCCATTAGAGAACAGCCCACCTCAGATCCTGGCCAAAGTCTCGACACCGCAGCAGAACAGTACACCCTAGACCCCTGACCATAGCCTCGACATCACACCCAGACAAACAAATGAAGAACCCCAAGCCCTGGGGACCCCAACCCCCTCTGAGCAACCCCCCCAGTCAGACACCCTGATAGCCCTCATGACGACCCCCCCACACCCACTGAGGACATACACAAGCCACAGATTGTACTCCTTATGGACTCAAACGGGAAATACATACAAGAAAATAAACTTTTTCCAAAACACACAGTGTCTAAACTCTGGTGTCCAAATACCCAGCGCCCTAGACCTTCTGTCTAAGGACCGACTAGGATCACCCAGCCACATAATAATACACACAGGCACAAACGACCTGAGAACACAGCAGGAAAGGGTGGCCACATCACTCAAGGGCGTGATAGAAAAAGCTTCTTCTACTTTCCCCAACGCACAAGTGGTTATCTCAACCCTGTTACCACGAAAAAGACTTCCACCCTGCTACCATACAGCGGGTAAACGCAAGTATTTCCCGTGACTGTGCATCAAAACCAAATGTCTTCCTGGCCCACCACTCCACCCTGGACGTGAACAGCCTTTACGACCAGGTCCACCTATACAAGGCAGCAGTGCCCACCTCGCCCGGACCCCAAAGGATATCGCCCTCAACCGCAGACCCAACACCTCACACAGGAGCAACAGATCAACAGACACCCCGCCCAGACCAGCGAGACACTCTCCCAGACCTGCGGACCCCCCCAGGACCTACACATAGAGGACCCCCGCAGAGAGGACCTACATCCAGACCACAGCACCATCAACCACATCTACACCCCCCCACCCCAACCAATTAACTCCCCCCCAAGTCAACCATGCCCACACCCCATTTAGGCCCCCCTCAGATCAGACCTATGCCCCTCCTACCCACCCCAAGCCCCCCACTCCCACAAAGAGGGCCTCAACATGAAAGTCACACATACGCCCAGGCCGTGAGCAGGCAAACAGGCCCAACACCCACTCTTACACTAGCCCAAGCCAATGGCATGTACCAGATGCTCAGCAGGCTCTGCTCACAATTACTGGCCTGAGGCCAAACCACACAACCAACAACATTAGACACTTTATGGAACACAAAGCCTTCACTATTTCATCCTGGAATATCCAAGGCCTGAGGTCATCTGCCTTGGCCTAAAGAGCAGGAATCTGGACTTCACCAAAGAAATCGGAAATACAGACATTGTCATCCTACAAGAAACATGGTATAGAGGAGACGGACCCACTGGTTGCCCTCTAGGTTACAGAGAGCTGGTAGTCCCATCCACCAAACTACCAGGTGTGAAACAGGGAAGGGACTCAGGGGGTATAGCTAATTTGGTATAGAGCAGACCTAACTCACTCTATTAAATTAATCAAAACAGGAACATTTTACATTTGGTTAGAAATTCAAAAGGAAATTATCTCAACTGAGAAAAATGTCCTCCTGTGTGCTACCTATGTCCCCCACTAGAATCCCCATACTTTAATGAAGACAGTTTCTCCATCCTGGAGGGGGAAATCAATAATTTCCAGACCCAGGGACATGTACTAGTCTGTAGCGACCTAAATGCCAGAACTGGACAAGAACCTGACACCCTCAGCACACAGGGGGACAAACACCTACCTGGAGGTGACAGCATTCCCTCCCCATATGCCCCCTAGGCACAACTACGACAACATAACCAACAAAAATGGGTCACGACTCCTGCAGCTCTGTCGCACACTGGGTATGTACATAGTCAATGGTAGGCTTCGAGGG
>NC_059203.1:21584707-21597207 GCF_020615455.1 Coregonus clupeaformis | reverse complement strand
GAATGCCCCCGCCGCAGCACTAACAATCAGTGCAGGGAACACATAATCCAGACCCTCCTTCCACCGATCAGAATTGGAAGTGTCAGTCACATACTGCAGATGAAGTACTGGCAAGGAGTCACAGACCTCAGCGACGACCTTCCTCAGTAGGCGAGACGATCTGATCCCCGCTCTTTCTCCCAGCTCCTCCAACGACCTATTCCTGTTCCGCATCAGATGACCCAGCTTAGTACACCCCACGCCTAACAGGCATGAACGTAGGCTAGCTGAACCCAGAACACGGGACTGGATGGCAGTGTTATGGAAAAGAGGCTCTTCAAAAAGCCACATCCCTGGTGGCGTGCAGGCCTTACGGGACTTGACCAGAACTCTCCAAGCCTGCATAACAGACTCATAAAATGGAGTCAGGCCAGGCAACTCACCCCCCTCCAGCTTTAAAAGGAAAAGGTGCTTGTCTAAGCCCAAACAGCCCGCTCTCCTCATCAATGTGTAGGCTGTGTCAACCCAGCTAGAACCGTCACTGTACAACAGTCTCTGTGCTGCTTGAAGCCGGAAAGCCATGATCCTGGAAGAAATGTCCACCAGGCCTTGCCCACCCTCATGCAGTGGCAAGTACAGGGCTGAAGCTTTAATCCAATGTTGTCCAGACCAGAAGAAGTTGACAAGGGTCCTCTGAAGCTCTTGTATCAGACCCTTTGGTGGCTGTAAAATCATTAGTCTGTGCCACAGGGTAGAGGCAGCAAGATTATTAGCTACCAGTACCCTTCCCCTATAAGACAGCTGGGGCAGCACCCATTTCCATCTTGACAGTCTGGCACACACTTTTCCACTACACCCTCCCAGTTCTTTTCTGAAAGACACCCGAGCCTAGAAAAACCCCCCAAAGTCTTCATCCCATCTCTGCCCCACTGAAGCCCCCCTGGTAACCGTGGAGCGGACCCCATCTGAAGCTGGCCTGCCCACAGCGCTTCACTCTTTCCCCAATTGACTCTAGCTGAGGAGGCCCCCTCATACACCTTTAAAGCGTCTGAGAGAACCTTAACATCCTCACCCCCTGTAATAAAAACTGTCACGTCATCTGCATACGCAGACAGTGCTATCGTGGGACCCTTCATTACACCTGGCACAGAGAAACCAGTAAGCTTCGCTCTTAAAAAACAAAGCATTGGTTCAATCGCCAGACTGTATAACTGCCCTGAAATTGGGCATCCCTGCCTGATGCCCCTTTGGACAGGGATGGGGCAACTCAAACCACCGCCCACCTTCACCATACACGAGGCCCCAGCATACAGTAAATTCATCCAAGACAAAAAAACATCCCCAAACCCAAAGGCTTTCATTGTTTTAAACAAGTACTGGTGGTCCACACGATCAAAAGCCTTCTCCTGATCCAAAGAAAGTAAACCCACATTTACATCAGATAGTTTACAAATGTCTAAAACATCTCTTATTAGAAACAAGTTGTCAACAATAGAGCGATCGGGTACACAGTAGGACTGGTCCTTGTGGACCAACAATCCCAGATACTCTTTCAACCTGTTTGAGAGACATTTAGAAACAATTTTATATTCTGCACACAGCAAAGCAACAGGTCTCCAATTTTTTATGAGAGCCAAATCCCCCTTTTTTGGCAACAGTGAAAGTACCGTACGTTGACAAGATACAGGAAGAGAGCCCTCATGAAAAGATTCACACACCACTTCATAAAAATCCTCCCCAATAGACCCCCAAAAGTGCTTATAAAACTCAGATGGTAAACCATCAATGCCAGGGGCTCGGCCTGTTGAGAGCTGCATAACTGCTGTGGACAGCTCTTGCAGTGTAATGTCAGAGTCCAATGCGACTCTTTGCTCAGGTCCCAATTGAGGAAGACCGTGTAACAACTGTTCAGTACACAGAGTCACAATCCTCCGCCTTATAGAGGGCAGAATAGAAATCCACGGCATGTTGACGCATTTCACTGTCATCCGTGGTCACCTTCCCATCAGGGAGACGAAGGCAGACCATCTGTTTACGTTGCAATGTCGACTGTCCTATGTTTAAAAAAAAAATCACTAGGAGCATCCATATCCTTGAGGGAAGCGAACCGAGACCTAATCAAGGCACCCTTCACTCTTTCATGCAGAAACGACCTCAATTCATGTTTCTTGTCCTGTAAGTTCATGACTAGTCCGGGGTCATTCTGAGTGAGCAACTTCAATTCAATAGATTTAATGTCCTGTTCAAGGGCCCTGATAGTCTCTTTAACTTCAATTCGAGACAGAGCTGTATACTGTTGACAAAATAATCGTATTTGGGCCTTCCCAACCTCCCACCTTTGTCTCAAGGACTCAAAATTCCCTTTTTTAACCCTCCATTTTTCCCAAAACAACAAAAACCTTTCACAAAACATGACATCATGTAACAATTTAACATTAAAATACCAATAAGATGATGACCTTCGTGGACAGGACAAGTGAATATCAACAGTGACAATATGGTGATCAGAGAAACCCACAGGAGTAATGTCACACCTTCCAACCCTACTACAGTATTGCTCAGATACATACAACCTGTCTAACCTTGCTGCACTGACATGACCTTCATGAACTTTTAGCCATGTGTACTGCCTACCTTTTGCATTCCTTACTTTCCACACATCAGAAAGCTCAAACTCAGTTAATAGACCAGACAGACAAATTGCTGACCGCAGGTGAGGTTCTTCAGCGGTGCGATCAACAGTAAAATCCACTGTACAGTTCCAGTCCCCCCCCAAAACCATACACCCCTCTTGGTCACACTGTCTTAAGGTTTCCTTTATTTTATCAAAACCAACAATACGATCTGTACCCTCATTAGGAGCATAAACATTCAAAAAAAAACCAAAAAAAACATAACATCCACCTTGACCAATAAAACCCGACCCTTGACAATCTCTGTTTTAGATACCACATTCACCCCTAAGCCTGAAGAAAACAAGATTGCCACCCCAGCACTGAAATTAGTACCATGACTGAGTATATGCTGTCCCTCCCACCACATACCCCAGTCAACCTCATTTTCCTCATCACTATGTGTCTCCTGTAGGAAAACTACATTAAGCCTTTTCTGTTTTATTACTTCTAATACCCAAGCCCTCTTATTCCTGTCCCTTCCTCCATTAATATTGAGAGAACCTACCCTTAGTACCTCCATATAGAAAAGAAAAAGGAAAAGCAGAAGATACCACAGAGAAACCAGACAAAGAGAATAGAACACCCTATGAGGCATAATCATCATCATTATTAAAATTTTCTCTTAACCTGACCACGTTTCCCACCACCTTTTGCTGCTGCAACAGCAGTAACAAATTTCCTCAATCGAAACCGCTTCTTCTCACTCAACTGGTCTAACCCCACCGTCTTCTGTAACATCACAGCTGACCTCACAAACTTATCAACATCAAAATAATCTGCCAATTTGACAGATTTCCCAAAAGTCTGATCCAGAAACCCATTTACCTCCTCTAGATCGTAAATTGAGTCCTCACCAGCTGATATCGTATCAAGAGAGATATCCATATCCTTCTCCTGATCCTCCTCAACTGAGGCCACAGACCACTGACTCCCCTCTACCACATCCCTTTCAACACTCCCCCACTTGCACCCCATCACTGTACCAGGCATCTCCTCCACTACCTGGGAGACTAGCCCCACCTGAACCCCATTACTCGTAGTGGGCATCTCCTCCACTACCTGGGAGACTAGCCCCACCTGAACCCCATTACTCGTAGTGGGCATCTCCTCCACTACCTGGGAGACTAGCCCCACCTGAACCCCATTACTCGTAGTGGGCATCTCCTCCACTACCTGGGAGACTAGCCCCCCTGTACCCCCAGCACTCATAGTGGGCATCTCCTCCACTACCTGGGAGACTAGCCCCCCCTGTACCCCAGCACTCATAGTGGGCATCTCCTCCACTACCTGGGGAGATTAGCTCCACATGAACCCTCTCCTGTAACCCATTACTTGTAGTGGGCATCTCCTCCACTACCTGGGAGATTAGCTCCACATGTACCCCCTCCTGTACCACAGCACTCGTACTGGGCACCTCCTCACCAGTCTGAGGAAATGGCCCTTCAGATCCATCCTTACCTTCTACAACAAATTTTTTCTGCTGCATAACATTTCCCTCTGGTACAAGTTGCACCTCTGTGCACTCATCACGGACAACTTGTTCCTCAGCAACAGATGCGTGTGGCTGCTCTACCACTGTCAGCCCACCTCTTCCTACATCAGTGGGCCCAGGCGTTACGAGGACCACCTGCGCCCCTCCCTCTGCCTTCTCCCTTTTCGGGCAAGCATGTCGCTTATGACCAACATCCCCACACTCAAAACACCGTTGACTACCCGTACTAGCATAAGCCATATACAGTCTATTGTCATACTTGACTTTAAACGATAACTCCAAAGTCTGCTCCGGTGAGTCCAAAAACATGAACACCTGTCGCCGAAACGACATTACCTGTTTCAACGCCGGGTGTTTGCAACCCAATGGGACAACCTTAATTGAACTTGCAAACTTCCCAAAGCGCAATAACTCGCGCTCCAATAGCTCATTTGGAATGAACGGCGGTACATTTGAAATCGTTACCCTTGTTGACGGAGAAAAAAGCTTGAATAAACATTCCTTTAAGAAGTATGCCATGCTCAACCATACGATCAACAAGGCGCTCTTCTTTAAGAAATACCACCACCGCTTTATTCATCCGTGACGCATAAGCAACATTCTCATATCCTACCTTCTCTCCTACGGCGACCAGAACCTCTTCCACCGTGACAGTAGCTTCAGTAACACACCTAAAGCCGTGCCGAAGTGACAGGGACGGCGTCCCGATTCGGGCCGCCATCCCCACCAAAATCAGGGTAATTTCGACACGAAAAACAATATACTTAATTCTACCACAACAAGAAAATAGA
The DNA here is from genome assembly GCF_020615455.1 of Coregonus clupeaformis. NCBI lineage: Eukaryota > Metazoa > Chordata > Actinopteri > Salmoniformes > Salmonidae > Coregonus > Coregonus clupeaformis. The sequence goes on along the minus strand of NC_059203.1, from coordinate 21,592,270 downwards.
AATAATAACCTTAATCATGCATAGAAGAAAAAAGGATATCACCAAGAAAAGGAAAACCCAGGATATCTAACTCTACACAACACTCGCACTTAGCACTCACTCAAACAATTCCCAGCATTCACCAAACACTCCCAGCATGCAGAGAGAGTGAGAGAGAGAGAGATAGAGAGAGAGAGAGAGAGAGAGAGAGAGAGAGAGAGAGAGAGAGAGAGAGAGAGAGAGAGAGAGAGAGAGAGGGGGACAGGGACAGGGACAGAGAGAGACAGAGACATAGAGACAGAGAGATATAGAGACAGAGAGATATAGAGAGAGAGAGACACAGAGAGAGCAAGAGATAGAGAGACAGAGAGAGAGAGAGACAGAGAGAGAGAGAGCAAGAGACAGAGAGAGATCAAGACAGAGAGAGAGATATAGAGAAAGAGAGAGATGGAGACAGAGAGAGAGATATAGAGACAGAGAGAGACACAGAGAGAGCAAGAGATAGAGAGACAGAGAGAGAGAGAGACAGAGAGAGAGAGAGCAAGAGACAGAGAGAGATCAAGACAGAGAGAGAGATATAGAGACAGAGAGAGATGGAGACAGAGAGAGAGATATAGAGACAGAGAGAGAGATATAGAGACAGAGAGAGACATAGAGAGAGAGACAGAGATATAGAGACAGAGAGAGCGAGAGAGAGAGAGAGAGAGAGAGAGAGAGAGAGAGCGAGAGCGAGAGAGAGAGAGAGAGAGAGAGAGAGAGAGAGAGAGAGAGAGAGAGAGAGAGAGAGAGAGAGAGAGAGAGAGAGAGAGAGAGAGAGAGAGAGAGAGAGAGAGCGAGAGAGAGAGAGAGAGAGAGCAAGAGACAGAGATATATAGACAGAGAGAGAGCAGCCCAGTCTGCTCCAGCCCAGGTCAGCCTACCAGCCTCCCAGTCTGCTCCAGCCCAGGTCAGCCTACCAGCCTCCCAGTCTGCTCCAGCCCAGGTCAGCCAACCAGCCTCCCAGTCTGCTCCAGCCCAGGTCAGCCTACCAGCCTCCCAGTCTTCTCCAGCCCAGGTCAGCCAACCAGCCTCCCAGTCTGCTCCAGCCCAGGTCAGAATACCAGTCTCCCAGTCTGCTCCACCCAGACAGTCACCCACAACTGCAATCCTTATTGATTCAAATGGGAAGTTCTTAGTCCAGGAAAGATTATTCCCTAGACACCAGGTGTATAAGTTCTGGTGTCCTACAACTGACAGTGCAATGCAGCTACTCAGTCAGACCAGGATTGACACCCCCGACAACATCATCATCCACACTGGCACAAACGACCTTCATGCCAAAGGTGAAAATGTATCTGGGGCAGTGAGAAGAGTAGCAGAACGGGCACAGGCTATGTTCCCAACAACCAATATAGTTGTGTCCACCCTCCTACCAAGAAAAGACTTTCCCAGGACAGTTGATCGACAAAATAAATCAACAGATCACTGTGGACTGTGCCTCACTGCTCAACGTTAGAATGGCTCACCATCCCACTCTGACATGTGAACACTTATACGATAATGTACACCTTGATCAGGACAGTGTCAGAACTTTTGCTAAGGACCTAAAGGATGCAACACTTGGCAGGGACCCACACACCCATCACCCCAGCAGCAGAGCCCCCCTGCCACACCGTCTGAAACAACAGTACCCCCACCATCCCCAGGAGAGAAGAGCCAGACACGGCTTATTACAGCACAGCTCTACAAGACCGGGCCCAACACAGCATAGATTTACCAGACGGGGCCCGCCTCAGGACAGCACGACCAGACCCGCCCCATTACAACACAGCTCTACCAGACCCGGCCCATCACAACACAGCTCTACTAGACCCAGCCCATCACAACACAGTTCTACTGGACCCGGTCCATCACAACACAGCACTGACCACTACTCCAGGGTCGGGCAGAACACTGTCCTTCAGAGAAGTGGACCACATGATGCAGTCCACACCATGTATCATTCAGATCATCAGCCTACATATGCTGAGGTAACCTCTGGCAAAAGACACCTAGAACAATCAGAGATAGGAGAGGTGCTCCAACTACTGCATCTAATATGCAGACTACTGGGCTAGACAGACCCTTTAATTCACACACACGCACACACACACACACACACACACACACACACACACACACACACACACACACACACACACACACACACACACACACAACACACAGGGTTGCAGATTGCATTGCACTTATTTTTTGGGCCATTCTTATTAATTTGTTTACAACTATCCTTTATTTTATTGGCACTGGTATTATAATAATAGTGATGTGTAATGATGTGTGTGTGTGTGTATGTGTATATATATGTATGTATATGTATGTATGTATGTATGTATGTATGTATGTATGTATGTATGTATGTATGTATGTATGTATGTATGTATGTATGTATGTATGTATGTATGTATATGTATATATATATATGTATGTATATGTGTATGTATGTGTATGTGTATGTGTGTATGTATGTATGTATGTATGTATGTATGTATGTATGTATGTATGTATGTATGTATGTGTATATATGTATGTATGTATATATATACATATATATTGTGACACTCTGGCTCCACGGACCTTGATATTTGAGCCAGGGTTGTTTAGTTTCATTGTTTGGGTGTATTTCTATGTTGGGGATTTCTGGTTGGGCATTTTCTATGTTTGGTTAATTGTTCTTGATTAGTCGTATGACTCCCAATCGGAGGTAACGAGTGTCAGCTGTCGGCTCGTTATCTCTGATTGGGAGCCATATTTATACTGTGTGAGTTCACTTTGTGTTGTGGGTTATTGTTTCTTTGTTGCTGTTAGTAGTATTCAGTATAGAACTTCACGGATCGTCATTTGTTGTTTTCTTCGTGGTTGCTTTAAGTTAATAAAGTCATCATGTTCACTCGCAACGCTGCGCATTGGTCTCCTCCTTCAGACGATCGTGACAGAATAACCCACCAAAAAAGGACCAAGCAGCGCGTCCAGGAGCAAGGGGTCTGGACACAGGAGTTATGGATGCCTCCTAAGGACTTTTGGACATGGGAGGAGATTCGGGCTGGAAAGGGTCCTTGGGCACAACCGGAGGAACATCATCGCCCTCGTGAAGAGCTGAGGCAGCTGCAGCCGAGAGGAGGTGGTCTGAGGAGGAATATCACCGCCCTCGTGAAGAGCTGGAGGCAGCTGCAGCCGAGAGGAGGTGGTATGAAGAGGAAGCGCGGAGTCGAGGCTGGAAGCCCGTGGTTACTCCCCAAAAATTTTTTGGGGGGCACATGGCTTTAGGCGCCTGGGCAGCAGGAGGCTGCCACAGGGAGAAAAGGAGAGAAGGCTATCGGATTACGGGAGCCATTGGCGAGTAGAGGGAGGGAAGTTGTTGTGGCACGGCATGAGAGACTGAAGTGTGTTCCCAGTCTGGTCCGGTCCGTTCTTGATCCCCAGTTAAGGCCAGTGGTGGGTGTTCCCGGTACGGTCCGGCCTGTTCCTACTCCACGCACCAGGTCCACGATGTGCGTCGCCAGCCGGCCTGAACTGGCCGTCTGCCCAACGGCGCCTGAACTGCCCGTCTGCCCAACGCCGTCTGAACTGCCCGTCTGCCCAACGCCGTCTGAACTGCCCGTCTGCCCAACGGCGCCTGAACTGCCCGGCTGCCCAACGCCGTCTGAACTGCCCGTCTGCCCAACGCCGTCTGAACTGCCCGTCTGCCCAACGCCGTCTGAACTGTCCGTCTGCCCAACGCCGTCTGAACTGCCCGTCTGTACTGAGCCTGCAAAGCCGCCCGTCTGCCATGAGCCTTCAGAGCCGTCCGCCAGACCGGGAGCCGCTAGAGCTCTCCGCCAGACAGGATCAGCCAGAGCCTTCCGCCAGACAGGATCAGCCAGAGCCTTCCGCCAGACAGGAGCAGCCAGAGCCTTCCGCCAGACAGGAGCAGCCAGAGCCTTCCGCCAGACAGGAGCAGCCAGAGCCTTCCGTCAGACCGGATCAGCCAGAGCCTTCCGCCAGACAGGATCAGCCAGAGCCTTCCGCCAGCCATGAGCAGCCAGACCCGTCAGCCAGCCATGAGCAGCCAGATCCGTCAGCCAGCTATGAGCAGCCAGATCCGTCAGCCAGCCGTGAGCAGCCAGATCCGTCAGCCAGCCATGAGCAGCCAGATCCGTCAGCCAGCCATGAGCAGCCAGATCCGTCAGCCAGCCATGAGCAACCAGATCCGTCAGCCAGCCATGAGCAGCCAGACCCGTCAGCCAGCCATGAGCAGCCAGACCCGTCAGCCAGCCATGAGCAGCCAGATCCGTCAGCCAGCCATGAGCAGCCAGATCCGTCAGCCCGCCAGGATCCGCCAGATCCGTCAGCCAGCCAGGATCCGCCAGAGCCGTCCTGCCAGGATCCGCCAGAGCCGTCCAGCCAGGATCCGCCAGAGCTGTCCAGCCAGGATCCGCCAGAACCGTCTAGCCAGGATCCGCCAGAGCCGTCCCAGCCAGGATCCGCCAGAGCCGTCCAGCAAGGATCCGCCAGAGCCGTCCAGCCAGGATCCGCCAGAGCCGTCCAGCCAGGATCCGCCAGAGCCGTCCCAGCCAGGATCCGCCAGAGCCGTCCAGCCAGGATCCGCCAGAGCCGTCCAGCCAGGATCCGCCAGAGCCGTCCCGCCAGGATCCGCCAGAGCCGTCCCGCCAGGATCCGCCAGAGCCGTCCCGCCAGGATCCGCCAGAGCCAGCCAGCCAGGATCCGCCATCTAGTCAGGTACTGCCCCTTAGTCCGGTACTGCCCCGTAGTCCGGTGCCGCCCTATAATCCAGTGGGGTTTAGTTGGGGGTGGTCATGAGGAAGGGAATACGGAAGCGGATAGTGACTAAGGCGGGGTGGGGACCACGACCTGGGCCAGAGCCGCCACCAGGGACAGACGCCCACCCAGACCCTCCCCGAGACTGTAGGCTGGTGCGCCCGGAGGTCGCACCTTTAGGGGGGGGTAATGTGACACTCTGGCTCCACGGACCTTGATATTTGAGCCAGGGTTGTTTAGTTTCATTGTTTGGGTGTATTTCTATGTTGGGGATTTCTGGTTGGGCATTTTCTATGTTTGGTTAATTGTTCTTGATTAGTCGTATGACTCCCAATCGGAGGTAACGAGTGTCAGCTGTCGGCTCGTTATCTCTGATTGGGAGCCATATTTATACTGTGTGAGTTCACTTTGTGTTGTGGGTTATTGTTTCTTTGTTGCTGTTAGTAGTATTCAGTATAGAACTTCACGGATCGTCATTTGTTGTTTTCTTCGTGGTTGCTTTAAGTTAATAAAGTCATCATGTTCACTCGCAACGCTGCGCATTGGTCTCCTCCTTCAGACGATCGTGACATATATATTACTATTATTATTATATATATATTTTTTCAATGTACTTTACTCAAACCAGTGAATATCACTTATTATAAATGAGTTCATTAACTATCAGCTCTTGGAATATCCAGGGCCTGTACTCTTCACATTTTGGTTATAAAACAACAAATCCAGAATTGATTAAAAACATCAAGGGACAGGACATCATAATCCTACTGGAAACATGGTGTCGTGGAGACATAGATACTCAGTGTCCCTCAGGCTATAGAGAAAGTTTACTACCATCAATCAAACATAAACATGTTAAACGGGGCCAAGACTCAGGTGGAATCATCATTTGGCATAAGCAGGACTTAGCACTGAATGAAATGAAAAAAGGTACTAATCACATTTGGTTAAAACTTAACAAAGGTACAATCTATTGTGACAATGATGTATACATATGTGCAGCTTATGCTCCTCCTTCAGATTCATCATATTATGATGATCAGTTTTTTGACAATCTCCATACAGAAATCATTCAATTTCAGGCAGAGGGTAAAGTGCTTCTTTGTGGAGATTTCAATGCAAGAACAGGTTCTGAGCCTGACTACACTGATGCGGGAGGTAACCACCACATATTGGGACACCCCTCCTTGTACAGTAGCCCAATTATAAATAATAGAAACAGTCCTGACCAAATACTGAACAAAAATGGGAAGGAGTTAGTGCATCTCTGTCGAGCCTTAGGCCTGTACATGCTTAATGGTAGAATCAGAGGGGACTCTTTAGGTCAGTTTACTTACTGCTCAGCTCTTGGGACAAGTGTAGTCGATTATGCCATCACTGACATTGACCCCTCCTCCATTAGTGCATTCACTGTCAGACCACAGACACCATTGTCAGATCACAGTCAGATCAACGTGTTTCTGAAGAAATTAACCGGCAATATTCATTCAAAAAAACAGCCGAATAAACTCTACAACATGAACCAATCGTACAGATGGGCTCAAAACAGTGCAGAGAGATTCATTGAAACATTGAACTCAAATGAAATGATGAACTCTATACAGTTTTTCAATTACTCACAATACCAAAACAATAAAGAAGGTGTCAATTCGGCTACTCAAAACATAAATAACATTTTCCAAAAAGCAGCATCGAAAGCAAATTTGAGAAAACCAAAGAAATGCAACATCAGAAACAAAAAACAAAATGTTTCTGAAATGGTTTGATAACGAATGTAAAACAATTAGAAAACACCTAAGACAAATTTCAAATGAAAAACATAAGCAGCAAAACAACCCAGATCTACGCTATGAATACTTTGAAACTCTGAAACAGTATAAACATACACTAAAACGCAAGAAATTGAATTATACCAACAAGACACTTGATGAAATTGAAAGTGCAATTGACCAAAATCAGTTCTGGGACATGTGGAACAATTTAAGCATGACAAAGCCACAAGAATTAGCCATACAAGATGAAGGAATTTGGAAAACTTATTTTGATAATCTATACAAAAACATCCCACAAAAAGAATTACAACAGAACCAATTAGAAATTCAAGAAAAATTGAACATCCTTGAATCGGTCATTAAAAACAACCAAAATCCATTAGATTACCCAATAACCCAACAAGAACTAAATGAAAAGCTAAAATCTATAAAATCAAAGAAGGCTTGTGGTCTAGATAACATCAGAAATGAAATGCTGAAAAAACAGCACACCTGAGTTGCAAAATGCTGTGCTTAAGTTGTTCAACATAGTTTTATCTTCTGGCTGCTTCCCTGATGTCTGGAACCAGGGGCTCATCTCCCCTATCCACAAATGTGGAGACAAATCAGACCCCAATAATTACAGGGGAATTTGCGTAAACAGCAACTTGGGAAAGGTTTTCTGTAGCATTTTGAATTCAAGAATTCAAACCTTTCTTCAAGAGAAAAATGTAATAAGTAAATGTCAAATTGGCTTTCTCCCTAACCATCGCACTACTGACCATATATACACCTTACATACACTAATTAATAAACACGTACACCAAAAAAAAGAGGGCAAAATATTTGCTTGCTTTATTGACTTTAAAAAAGCATTTGATTCTATTTGGCATGAAGGGCTATTCTACAAAATTCTCCAAAGTGGGCTTGGTGGTAAGGTGTATGACTTAATAAAATGTATGTACACAGAAAACAAGTGTGCAATAAAAATCAAAACCAAAGAACAGAATTATTTTCACAACGTCGAGGTGTGAGACAA